>NW_027601494.1:121601-136601 GCF_053455715.1 Rhinoraja longicauda | reverse complement strand
AGATTTGATCAGGTGGGATTGATCTCATTGGAGCAATAATGCAGAGGGACGACCTTACTGAGGCTTGTAAAATTATGTCAACTACAGCTGGGTTGAGTAGATGGTCACAGTTATTTCCCAGGCTGGGAGAATCTAAACCTAGAGAACGTACGTTTAATTGAAAGGGGAGAGATTTAAGGGAATTCTGACTTCAACGATGGAACAATATTTTCTTTTGAGGCGGTGGGGACAGATACCATCACAGCAAATAAACAGCATTTGGACAGCCATTTGTTTCGGATGGAAATGGACGGATATGGGACAAATACAGGTGAATGAGATTACCGTAGATAGGCATCTCGGTCTGCAGTCGGGCCGAAGGACCTGTTTCCCTGCTGTTCCCATGACTGGAATCAGAGGTTCTGTTATCTCTAATGTGCTCTGTCATCGGCCTCCCCAGTTGTAGCCACATAGCAGACACATCACTGACTGCACAACAGTGGCGATACTGTATTGGGTGGTGGTGTCACCAACAACGGAGGCACATTGTTCATCACCCTCACAAGTGTCCAACAGGTGTTTCACTCTCCTCAAACTAAACTCTAGCCTGGACATCCGAGGAATTAAACGTAAATAGGTGTCGAAAGTTCTCACACCTGCAGTTTAAACAACAAAACGATATAACTGCCTGTCATATACGTTGGTCATTTTAATATGTCTCTGATCATTGAAGTGTTTCTTTCAGTTTCTCTGTGTGTCAGTTATACACAGCAGGAAGCGAGAAACGCTCTCTTGAATTAGTTCATATATAGGCACAGAAATACAGACTGAGTGCGTGTGAGAGCTCTCTTAATTTCACTGGAATTTAGGATGAGAGGGGATCTTGTCGAAACATGTAGAATTCTGAAGAAGGGTCTCCACCCATTCATTCTCCCAAGAGATGCTGCCTGTCCCGCTGAGTTACTCCAGCTTTTTGTGTCTATCTTCTATTTAAACCAGCATCTGCAGTTCCTTCTTACACATATACATATCTTAAGGGATTGGACAGGCTAGATACAGGAAAAATATTCCCGATGTTGTGGGAGTCCAGAAAAGGGATCACAGTTTACGAATAAGGGGTAGCTCAATTATTACTGAGATGAGGAAAAACTGATCTGTCGTCGGCCTCGCCAGTTGAGATGAATTGTGAATCTGTGGAAATCTCTGCCACAGAAGGCAGTGGAGGTCAATTCACAGGAGGTTTTCATGGCAGAGTCAGATATAGCTCTTAGGGCTAACGGAATAAAGTTGCAAGGGGAGAAATCACGAACGGGGTACTGATTTAGGATGGTCGGCCATGATCATGTTGAATGGCGGTGCGGGCTCAAAAGGACAAATGGCCTACTCCTGCAAGTATTTTCTTTGTTTCTATGTTTCGAAACCACTGTGGACAGCATAGACGGGTGAGTTGGTCATTAACGCTCAGAACGACTTTGCTGTCATGTCTGTGGGTTTGAATTAGCATCAACCTGTCAACTGGTCTGAAGTAGTTCAATAAAAAAATAAACTGCAGATTGAACAGAACCTCGCCTTGTGTTCACCGGCTGGAACTAATAGTCCCCACTGGATGAATGGCATAGCACAATTACTCACCATCGCTGACCACACTGATCAGGTCACAGTTTATCCTGACCCATCACTGACCACGCTAATAATGACACTGCTTATCCAGACCCATCACTGACCACGTTGACAATGTCACTGCTTACCCAAGCCCATCACTGGCCACACTGATAATGTCACTGCTTATCCAGACACATCACTGACGAAATCTCGCCAAAAAAAAATGTTTTTTGGATGACAAATAAAGATATCCTGAATCCTGAATCCTGAATTAACGTCACGCACAGGTATGTTCTTTGTATCATCCAATCCAAGAACATCTCACATACTGTAACAACCAGCTACCCAGTTCCATCGCACGCTGCTCAGATATATTTTCACCATTGACACCTTTGACAGCATTTGCCTCGTGCTGATTGGCCCGGACACCTCTGAACTCGCTGATGGTTTCACTTCCCATCTGCGTCTGATTCTGAACACACTTGCACTACAAATGAACACCAAAATACAGAAAAATCAAGACTTAACTGTTCCTCCAAGTGCAGCGCTCTCCTCAGTCGTACTTCAAATATCTGCGAGGCCATTTTGTGTAGTTCTGGTCACCATATTATAGAAACAATGTCGTGTTGCCAGAGACAGTGTGGAACAGATTCACCAGAATGTTATCTGGAATGGACAGCGTTAGTTTGAAGACAGAATCAATTGGGTGGGATTGGTCTCCTTGGAGCGCAGGAGGATGAGGGGTGATCTTATAGACATGCTTTAGATCATGAAAGGAATAGATCGGGTAGATGCTCAGCTTCTCCTGCCCTGATTAGGAGAATCGAGGTCTAGAGGACATACGTTTAAGGTGAAGGGGAAATGATTGAATAGGAATCTGAGGGGTAACATTTTCACACAGTGGGTGTTGGATGGATGGAGCAAACTGCCAGTGGAGGTATTTAAGGCAGGGACTATCCCAACATTCATGAAACAGTTAGACAGGTGCATGAATAGGACAGGTTTGGTGGGAAATGGACCAAATGCAGACAGGTGGGACTGGTGTAGATGTGGCATTTTGGCTGGAGTGGGCAAGTTGGGCCGAAGGGCCTGTTTCCACACCATATCACTCTATGACTCTATGGGTACAGGTTTGAACTACCTCCTCTGGCAGCTCGTTCCACACACCCACCATGCTTTATGTGAAAAATTACCCCTCTGATTCCACAGATTCACAATTCATCTCAACTGGGGAGGCCGACGACAGTTCAGTTTTTCCTCATCTCAGTAATAATTGAGCTACCCCTTATTCGTAAACTGTGATCCCTGTTCTGGACTCCCACAGCATCGGGAACATTTTTCCTCTATCTAGCCTGTCCAATCCCTTAAGAATTGTATATGTGTAAGAAGGAACTGCAGATGCTGGTTTAAACAGAACATAGACACAAAAAGCTGGAGTAACTCAGCGGGACAGGCAGCATCTCTGGGGAGAAGGAATGGGTGGAGACCCTTCTTCAGAATTCTATATGTTTCGTCAAGATCACCTCTCATCCTAAATTCCAGTTAATTCAAGAGAACTCTCACACACACTCAGTCTGTATTTCTGTGCCTATTTATTAATTAATACGAGAGCGTTTCTCCCTTTCTGCTGTATATATTTGGCACACATAGAAACTGAAAGAAACACTTCAATGATCTGAGACATATTAAAACGACCAACGTATATGATAGGCAGTTATATCGTGTTGTTGTTTAAACTGCAGGTTTGAGAAAATTCGACACCTGTTGGCGTGTAATTCCTCGGATTTCTAGGCTAGAGTTTAGTTTGAGGAGAGTGAAGCACCTGTTGGACACTTGTGAGGGAGATGAACAATGTGCCTCCGTTGTTGGTGACACCACCACCCAATACAGTATCGCCACTGTTGTGCAGTCAGTGATGTGTCTGCTATGTGGCTACAACTGGGGAGGCCGATGACAGAGCACATTAGTGATTACAGAACCGCCGATTCCAGTCATGGGAACTGCAGGGAAACAGGCCCTTCGGCCCGACTCGTCCATTCGGACCGAGATGCATATCTACGGTAATCTCATTCACCTGTATTTGTCCCATATCCCTCCATTCCTATCCGAAACAACGGCTGTCTAAATGCTGTTTATTTGCTGTGATGGTATCTATCCCCACCGCCTCAAATGAAAAGATTGTTGCATATTTGAAGTCAGAATTCCCTTAAACCTCTCCCCTTTCGAATAAACGTAAGTTCTCTGGGTTTAGAATCTCACAGCCTGGGAAATAACTGTGACCATCTACTCAACCCTGCTATAGTTGACATAATTTTACAAGCCTCAGTAAGGTCATCCCTCTGCATTCTTGCTCCAATGAGATAAATCCCACCCGATCAAATCTGTCCTCAAACTAACGCTGTCCATTCCAAATAACATCCTGATGAATCTGTTCCGCACTGCCTCTGGCAACGGGACATCATTTGTATAATATGGTGACCAGAACTACACAAAAGGGCCTCGCAGATATTTGAAGTACGACGTAGGAGAGCGCTGCACTTGGAGGAGCAGTTAAGTCTTGGTTATTCTTTGTTTGGATGTTCAGCTGTCGTGCAAGTGTGTTCACAATCAGACGCACATGGGAAGTGAAACCACCAGTGAGTTCTGAAGTGTCGGTACCGATGAACTGCAACCGAGGCCTATATCTCTTGATGCAGGAGGATGAGGGATGATCTTCTACAGATCAACAAAAGAATGAGAGGAATAGATCTGGCAGACGCACAGAGAAGTGGAAGCAGGAACCATGGGGAGCAGGTTTAAGATGAGGGGGTGAAATTTAATCTGAACCTGAGGGGTATTTTTCACACAAAGGGTGGTGGGTGTGGGGAACGAGGTGCCAGGAGGTAGTTCAGCCCTGTACTCATAGTCATAGAGTGATATGGTGTGGAATCAGGCCCTTCAGCCCAACTTGCCCACACCATCCATCAGGCCCCATCTACATTAGTTCCACCTCTCTGCATTTGGTCCATATCCCACCAAACCTGTCCTATTCATGTACCCAACCTGTCTAACTATTTCATAAATGTTGGGATAGTCCCTGCCTCAAATTCCTCATCTGGCAGTTTGTTCCATACATCCACCACCCATTGTGTGAAAAAGTTACCCCTCAGATTCCTATTCAATGATTTTCCCTTCCACTTAAACGTATGTCCTCTGGACCTCGATTCGCCTATTCAGGGCAAGAGAATCCGAGCATCCACTACATCTATTCCTTTCATGATCTAAAACATGTCTATAAGATCACCCCTCGTCCTCCTGCGCTCCAAGGAGAACAATCCCACCCAATTGATTCTGTCTTCAAACTAACGCTGTCCATTCCAGATAACATCCTGGTGAATCTGTTCCGCACTGTCTCTGGCAACAAGACATCATATCTGTAATATGGTGACCAGAACTACACAAAAGGGCCTCGCAGATATTTGAAGTACAACTGAGGAAAGCGCTGGAACTTGGAGGAACAGTTAAGTCTTGATTTTTCTGTTTATGTGTATTCATTTGTAGCGCAAATGCGTTCAGAATCATAAGCAGATGGGACGTGAAACCATCAGTGAGTTCAGAGGTGTCCGTACCAATCAGCACGAGGCAAATGTTGTCAATGTTGTCACTGGTGAAAATATATCTGAGCAGCGTGCGATGGAACTGGGTAGCTGGTTGTTACAGTATGTGAGATGTCCTTGGAATGGATGATACAAAGAACATACCTGTGTTACGTTAATGTGGTCAGTGATGGGTGTGGATAAGCAGTGACATTATCTGTGTGGTCAGTGATGGGTCTGGATAAGCAGTGACATTATCAGTGTGGTTAGTGATGGGTCTGGATAAGCCGTGACATTATCAGTGTGGTTAGTGATGGGTCTGGATAAGCAGTGACATTATCAGTGTGGTCAGTGATGGGTCTGGATAAGCAGTGACACTATCAGTAATTAATCTCATCTCTAATGAGCTCTCACTGCATCTTGCTGTTCTATCCACGTTGGCCGGTGCAGACGTTTTTATTTGTTATTTTCATTTTAATAGGCAGTGGTTAAAATGAATAAATATCTTTCTCCTGCATACATGTGAGTAACACATAATGCGTCTCCCCCAACACTCCTCACTCTCTCTGCCTCTCTCCCTCCCCCTCCGTCCATTCTCTCTCTCCCATACCGATCCCCCGTCTCTCTCCCCAATTTTCTGACCGTCTGACTTCCCATCTCCTCCCCTCTCTCCACACTCCTCCCCACTCTCTCCCGACACTCCCCTCTGTCCTGCCACCTCCAATCTCTCTCCCCACACACCTCCCCATCTCTCTCCACACCCCCTCTCTCCCCACTCTCCTCTCATTCTCCACCCCACACTCTGTCTTTCTCCCCACACACTCACCACTCCTCTCATTCTGTGTCCCCACACTCCTCCCCCTCTGTCTCCCCCATTCCCCCTCTCTCTCCCCACATTCCCCCTCATTCCCCACACACCTCCACCTCTATCTCCTCACCTCTCTCCCCGTTCGTCCATTCTCTGCCCCATCTCTCTCTCCCCACATACCTCCCCTCTCTCGCCTCACTCCTTCCTCTATCCCTCCCCTCCCATTTCTCTGCCACATTCCTCCACTCACTCCCCACTCCTACACTCTCTCCCATCACTCCTCTTGTACCTCTTTCCCCTGTACCCCTCGCTCTCGCTACATTCCTCCCCTACCCTCGTTTCACTCTCCCCAATCCTCCCCTCCATCCTCACATTCCTCTAACGCGCTCTCCACACTATCCTTCCTCCCTCTCTTTCACACTCCTCCCACACTGTCTCCCCACTCCTCCCCCTCTCCCCACACTCCTCCCGTTCTCTTGCTACATTTTCCTATCTCCCCCACCCACCTCCTCTCCCTCTCCCACACTCCCCCCTGCATCCTTTCTCTCTCCACACAATCCCTCCTCCCGTTCTCTCACACTCCTCTCCCTCCGTATCCACTCTCCTCCCCTCCCTCTCCCCACAGTCCTCCCCTTTCAATTCCCACATTCCTCCTTTCTCTCCACAATCCCCCTCCTCCCCAACACCCCTTCCTCTCTCTCACCCCACACACCTTCCTCTCTCCCACACCCACCTCCTCTCCCTCTTCCCCACTCCACCCCCTCCATCCCCACATTCCTCCCACTCTCTCTCCACACAAACCTTCCTCCCTCTCTCTCACACTCCTCCCTCCCCTGTCCCCTAAAACCACCTTTCTCCCCACACTCTTCCCCATCATTCCTGACCACACTCCCCGTCTCTCTCCACACTCCCCGCTCGCTCACCACGGTCATCCTGCCTCCTCTCTCTCCCCACTACCTCTCTCTCCCCACACTATTAAATTCCTCTCCCCACACTCCCTTTCTTCCCACCCTCCATCCCCACAATCCTCCTCCTTTCTCTCCACTCCTCCCCTTTCTCTCCCCACACAGCTCCCTTTCTCCCCACACTCATCTCCTCTTCCTCCCCACAATCTTCACTCTCTTTCTCTCTGGATAAGTAGTGACATTATCAGTGTGGTCAGCGATGGGTCTGGACAAGCAGTGACATTATCAGTGTGGTCAGTGATGGGTCTGGATAAGCAGTGACATTATCAGTGTGGTCAGTGATGGGTCTGGATAAGCAGTGACATTATCAGTGTGGTCAGTGATGGGTCTGGATAAGCAGTGGCATTATCAGTGTTGTCAATGAATGGTCTAGATAAGCAGTGACATTATCAGTGTGGTCAGTAATGGGTCTGGATAACCAGTGACATGATCTCATTAAATCTGACCCCGATGTTTTACATTTGATATGATGTAAAATAAAGCATCCTTTCTTTTTTTTCTCTTCAGTTTTTATTGATTTTTCACAGAGATATATACAAAACAGTACAACATCATGAACATAAATAAAATAAAATAAGAAAAACAACAAAAATAAATGAATAAATAAACAAAGGAGATAAATAAATAAATACATTTGAATAAGACAGTGTGGTACACTTACCAAATAAAATATGAAAAAGTAACAATGTTGGTTATCTAGAAATATTTCAATATTCGCACAAACATAACATCTAGTTCCATATAACACAATCTTCCAATATCTAGCTCGGCATTTATCTAGTTGGTGTCATGACTCAAATAAACGATCAATTTTTCCCAGATCCTCTCAAAGAATCCCTTCTTTTTAATTCAAATGTTCGACTCTAAAGGGTTAACTCAAGTTCAATATCCATAATTAATCTAAACTTTAATGAGCACGAACTCTATCTTGCTGCTCTATCCACGCTGGTAAACACGGCAGCTGAAGATGCATTAACTTGTTATTTTCATCTTAATTAACACAGGTTAGAAATGCTAATTAACTCTCTCCGGCATACACTTGAAATAATAACACAAAATGCAGAAAATTAAAATGCAGCTTCAGATTTGAGAAAGGGTGAGTTGGGTAAATGTTCTGTGCGTTTCGCCCAATGGGAAATATTAGTTCCAGCCGGTGAACACGAGCTGTGGCTCTGTTCAATCTGCAGTTTATTTTGTAGTGAACTACTTTAGGCCAGTTGACAGGTAGAAGTCAATTCAAACCCACAGACCAGACAGTAAGGTCGGTCTGAGAGTAAATGACCAACTCATCTGTCTGGGCTGTCCACACAGCGGCACAGAGAAAGATGCCACACACGCAGACTTCATTTATGTGCTTATTTATCATGCAATTCAAGAGAGCATATCTCCCATCATGCAGTGTAAACCTGGCACACGTAGAAACTGAAATAAACACTTCAATGATCAGGGACTGTTATCAAAAATGACCAATATATATGACAGGCAAATCCCATGATTTCAAGGTTAGAGTTCTGTGGTAACAGAATATCCAAGGGCCATTTAAAAGCAGTATATTTGTTAGTGCTGTACCTGGCGCAACGTTTGCCCAAAGGCTGCCGTGTTTCATGGGGTGGGATGGTGCATTTTAGTTCATCTGAAGTATTCCCATTTACCGGCATATGAATCATCTCCCTCTAAACCATTCCCTTCATGTACCTGTCCAAATGACTTTGTGTTGATATTACTATGTTACCTATGATACCCTGCCCCTCCACGAGATCACTCCACTGCCTGCTGCGCTTCATGAAATAAAGTCCTCGCAGCCCAGCCTTTCCCTGTATCTCCGACCCTTGTTTTCTGGCAACGTGTTGTAAAATATTTTGAGGACTCTTTACAAATTAGTGGCATATTTCCTAAACATGCTGACGAAAAATTATACACGTTACTCCAAGTGCGTCCTCACCAACGTCTTGTCGAACTGAATATAATTTTCCAACTTCTAAATTGTATTCACTGATTGATGAAGACAGTGCTTCAAAAAACCTTCTCCACCACCCCACCTCCCTGTTTGGTCCCTTTTCTTTGAACTATGTAACATAGAAACTTGGAAACATAGAAAATAGGTGCAGGGGGAGGCCATTAGACCCTTCGAGCGAGCACCGCCATTCATCGTGATCATGGCTGATCATCCACAATCAGTAACCTGTGCCTGCCTTCTCCCCATATCGCTTGATTCCACCATCCCCTAGAGTTCTGTCTAACTCTCTTTCAAATTCATCCAGTGAATTGGCCTCCATTGCCTTTTGTGGCAGAAAATTCCATAAATTCACAAGTCTCTGGGTGAAAAAGTTTCTTCTCACCTCAGTTTTAAATGGCCTCCCCTTTATTCTTAGACTTTGGCTCCTGGTACTAGACTCCCCCAACTTTGGAAATATTTTTCCTACATCTAGCTTGTCCAGTACTTTTATAATTTTATACGTCTCTATAAGATCCCCTCTCATCCTTCTAAACTCCAGTAAATACAAGCCCAGTCTTTCCAATCTTTCCTAATATGACAGTCCCGCCATCCCAGGGATTAACCTCGTGAACATATGGCGCACTGCCTCAACGTCCTTCCTCAAATTATGAGACCAAAAAATACAACTGCAAAAGATCCTCTTTGCACCTTTATTCAAATCCTCTCGTAATGAAGGCCAACATGCCATTATCTTTCTTCTATGCCTGCTGTACCTGCACGCTTACTTTCAGTGACTGGTGTACAAGGACACCCAGGTCGTGTTGTACTTCCCCGTTACCTCATCTGACACCATTGAGATAGTAATCTGTCTTTTTGTTTATGCTGCCAAAGTGGATAACCTCACATTTATCTACATTATATTGCATCTGCCATGCATCTGCCCACTCACTCAACCTGGCGTAGTCACCCTGCAACCTCTTAACATCCTCTTTGCAGTTCACACTGTCACCCAGCATTGTGTCATCTGCAGACTTGCTGGAGTTACTTCTAATGTATGGATCCCTTTGCTCTACAACACTCCCTAGCTAACTACCATTCACGGTAACGATCATGCCCTGATTTTACTTCAAAAATTAAAATCTCACACTTATCTGGAAGAAACACCGTTTGCTATTTCTCAGCCCATTTTCCAATTTGAAAAGTTCCTGCTTTAATTCTTGCTAAACATTTTCCGTCTGTGATACCATCTACTTTAGTGTCAACTGCAAACTTAAAAATTAGTCTTTGTACAATTTCATGCAACTCATTGATATGGATGACTAACAACATTGAGCCCAGCACAGATCTAATCTGCCTTCTAACTATTCATTCCAGATAACATCCTGGTGAACCTGTTCCGCACTGTCTCTGGCAATAGGACATAATTTCCATGATATGGTGACCATAACTACACAAAAGGGCCTCGCAGATATTTGAAGCACAACTGAGGAGGCCGCTGCACGTGGAGGAGCAGTTAAGTCTTGATTTTTCTATAATTTCATGTTCAGCTGCAGTGCAGGTTTGTTCAGAATCAGACGCAGATTGGAAATGAAACCATCTGTGAATTCAGGGGTGTCAGTCCCGATGTGCTGGAACCGAGACAAAAAGATGCATTAACTGTAGAGCAGAGGGATCTAGCACGGCAGGTACACAGTGCGTTAAATGTAGCGTCATAGGTAAATAGTTTGGTCGAAAAGGCTTTAGGCACATTGGCCTTCATCAGCGAGAGCTTTGAGTTTTGAAGTTGGGAGGTCATGTTGCAATTGTTTAAGACGTTGGTGAGTCCATATTTAGATTATTGTGTTCAGTGTTGGGCACCGTAGTATCGGGAAAATGGTGTAAATCTGCAAAGGGCGTAGAGCAGATTTACGAGGATGTTGCCAGGACTGGAGGGCCTGGTCTACAGCCACAGATTCAGCAGGCTAGTAATTTATTCTTTGATGCGCAGGATTAACTGGGGTGATCTTTTAGAGGTGAACAAAATAATGAAAGGAATACACCTGGCAGGCGCACAGAGAAGGGGAAGCAAGAACCATGGGACGGAGGTTTAAGATGAGGTGGGAACATTTCATCGGAACCTGAGGGGTAATTTATCACACAAAGTTTGGTGGGTGAATGGAACGAGTTGCCAGAGGAGGTTTTTCAGGCCGGTGCTCATAGAGTCATGGAGTGATACGTTGTGGAAACAGGCCCTTCGGCCCAACTTGCCCACACCGTCCAACATGTCCCTGCTCCCACCTGCCTCCGTTTCATCCATATCCCTCCAAACCCGTCCTATTCGTGTACCTGTCTAACAATTTCTTAAATGTTGGGATTGTCCCTGCCTCAACTACCTCTTCTGGCAGCTTGTTCCATGCATCCACCACCCTTTGTGTGAAAGAGTTATCCCACCGATTCCAATGACAGCTTTTCCTATTCATGTTAAAAGTATGTCCTCTGGAGCTCGATTCTCGTACTCAGGGCAAGAGAATCTGTGCATTTATCCGATCAATTCCTCTCATGATCAAATACACCTAAATAAGATCACCCCTCTTCCTCTAGTGCTCCAATGGATAGTCCGAGCCTACTCAACCTCTTCCTACAGGTCAGACACTGGCACTATCCTCGTAAAATGTACCTGGAACGTTTCCAGATTGGCAACGTCTTTCCTATAACACGGTACCCAGAACAGAACATAATACTCCAAATGCAGCCTCACGAAGGTCTTATATTACTGCAACATGACCTCCCAACATCCATACTCCATACTCTGGCTGATAAAGGCCAATGTGCCAAAAGCCTTTTTGTCAACACCAGATCGACCTGTGCTTCCGCCTTCAAGGAACTGTGCACCTGCACTCCTAGATCCCTCTGCCCTACAATACTACCCAGAACCCTACCATTCACTGTGTCGGTCCTGCCCAGGTTAGATTTCTCAAAATGCAATACCTCACTTTGCAATACCATACTTTGATTTGACTATAGGAGTAAAGAGGTCCTTCTGCATTTGTATAGGGCAATGGTGCGACTACATCTGGAATATTGTGTGCAGTTTTGGTCTCCTAATTTGAGGAAGGACATCCTTGCGATTGAGGCAGTGCATCGTTGAATCACGAGGTTAATCCCCGGGATGGCGGGACTGTCAAATGAGGAAAGATTGGAAAGACTGGGCTTGTATTCACTGGAATTCAGATGTATGAGATGGAATCTTATAGAAATGGATAAAATTATAAAAGGACTGGAGAAGCTAGATGCAGGAAAAAAATTCCCGATGTTGGGGGAGTCCAGAACAAGGGGGGCACAGTCTAAGATTAAAGGGGAGGCCATTTCAAACTGAGGTGAAAAAAAACTTTTTCACCCAGAGAGTTGTGAATTTGTGGAATTCTCTGCCTACGAAGGCAGTGGAGGCCAACACATTGGATGAATTTAAAAGAGAGTTAGCTAGAGTTCCAGGGCCAAGCGGAATCAAGGGATATGGGGAGAAGGCAGGCACAGGTTACTGATTGTGGATGCTCTGCCATGATCACAATGCATGGCGGTGCTGGCTAGAAGGGCCAAATGGCATCCTCCTGCACCTATTTTCTATGTTTCTATGCTTCTCACATTTATCTGCATTAATTCCATCAACCATTCCTCAGTACACGTGGCTAATCGATCAAGTTCCTATTGCACTTCATCACAACCATCTTTACTGACTGCAAAACAACCCACTTTTGTTTCATCTGCAAACTTGCTAATCTTGCCGCTGCGTGATCTCATCCAAATCTTTGATATAGATGACAAACAGTAACGGGCCCAGCAGCGAACCCTGACGCATGCCACTAGTCACTGGCGTCCAGTCTGAGAAGCAACCTTCCACTATCACCCTCTGCTTCCTTCCATGAAGCCAATTTGCTATCCATTCAGCTATCTCTCCTTGCGTCTCATGCGATCTAACCTTCAAGAGCAAGCTACCACGAGGAACCTTCTCGAATACAATGCTGAAGTCCATGTATTCAATATCTACAGATCTGCCCTGATCGACCTTTTTTGCTCACTTCTTAGAAAAGCTGACTATAAAAGGTACTATCAGGTACAGAGATACTAAAGCTACTCATTATAAAATGTATTATATTAAGGTGCTAACACAAAAATACTCTCTCAAACTTGAAGGACCATTTAGACAGGCATCGATTAGCCATTGATAGGAATATGTGCCGATCGAAGGCAGGTGGGACTAGTGTGGATGAGACATGTTGGCCAGTGTGGGCAGTCTGGGCCGAAGCCTCTAAGATTCTCTGACTCCATGTCTCTATAACTGGAGGGTGTGTGCACAAATAGTGCAGTAAGACATTCCTCACTTGTCCATAGATCTCTGTCATGGGATCGGAGAACAGATTCACTTCGAAACATAGAAACATAGAAAATAGGTGCAGGAGGAGGCCATTAGGCCCTTCGAGCCAGCACCGCCATTCTTTGTTACCATGGCTGATCATCCACTTCAAGCCAAATCATGTTAATCACACTTGTTTTTTAACATTAACAGTCAGAGTTTCTGTTCAATGGTTAGCTGTGGGTCAGTAACCTGCATATTTGTTCAATCATCTACCGTGGCTCAGCACGAGGCCAATGTTGCCAATGATTTCACTGGTGAAGATATATCTGAGCATTGTGCGACGGAACTGGGAACTGGTTGTTATGTGAGATGTCCTTGGAATGGATGATTCAAAGAAATTACCTGTGTGTGACGTCAGTGCAGTCAGTGATGGGTCTGGATAAGCAGTGACATTATCAGTGTGGTCAGTGATGGCTATGGATAAACAGTGACATTATCAGTGTGGTCAGTGATGGGTCTGGATAAACAGTGACATTATCAGGGGGGTCAGTGATGGGTCTGGATAAACAGTGACATTATCAGTGTGGTCAGTGAAGGCTATGGATAAGCAGTGACATTATCAGTGTGGTCAGTGATGGGTCTGGATAAGCAGTGACATTATCAGTGTGGTCAGTGATGGGTCTGGATAAGCAGTGTCATTATCAATGTGGTCAGTGATGGGTCTGGATAAGCAGTGACATTATCAGTGTGGTCAGTGATGGGTCTGAATAAGCAGTGACATTATCAGTGTGGTCAGTGGTGGATCGGGATAAGCAGTGACATTATCACTGATCTTATAATCTTATAGAAACATAAAATTCTTAAGGGATTGGACAGGCTGTATGAGAAAATATGTTCCCGATGTTGGGGGAGTCCGGGGGTCACAGTTTTAGAATAAGAGGTTTACTATTTAGGACTGATGTGAGGATAAACTTTTCACCCTGGGAGTTGTGAATCTGTGGAATTCTCTGCCACAGAAGGCAGTGGAGGCCAATTTACTGGATGCTTTCAAGCAAAAGTTAGATATAGCACTTCGGGTCACGGAAACAAAGGATATGGGGAGAAAGCAGGAACGGGTTACTGATTTAGGATGATCAGCCATGATCATGTTGAATGGTGGTGCAGGCTCGAGGGCCGAATGTCCCACTCCTGCAATTGTTTTCTATTTTTCCATGTTTCTCTGTCTAAGCATCAGGTTGTGATACTTCCATTTCATCTTAACTCCTATGTTTTATATTTTATACCAAAGTGGATAACAAACATATGATTTGCATTATTGCAGATGTTTGACTGTAAAGGGTTAACGGACGTTCAGTATCTGTAATTAATCTCATCTGCAATGAGCACTAACTCCATCTTGCTGCTCTATCCACGCTGGTAAACACGGCAGGTGAAGATGCATTCATTTGCGATTTTCATCTTAATTAACAATCGTTATAAATACTAATTGCCTCTCTCCGGCACACAATTTAAAGAATAACACATAATGCTGAAAATTAAAATGCAGCTTCAGATCTGAGATAGGGAGAGTTGAGCAATTGTGCTGTGCCATTCACCCAGTGGGGAATATTAGTTCCAGCCGGTGAACACAAGGCAACGTTCTGTTCAATCTGCAGTTTATTTTTTATTGAACTACTTCAGACCCGTTGACAGGTTGATGCTAATTCAAACCTACAGATCTGACAACAAAGACGGTCTGAGAGTTAATGACCAACTCACCCGTCTGGGCTGTCCACAATGGTTCAGAAACATAGAAACATAGA
>NW_027601494.1:115101-121101 GCF_053455715.1 Rhinoraja longicauda | reverse complement strand
ACTACAAACTTGCTAATCTTGCCGCTGCGTGATCTCATCCAAATCTTTGATATAGATGACAAACAGTAACGGGCCCAGCAGCGAACCCTGACGCATGCCACTCGTCACTGGCGTCCAGTCTGAGAAGCAACCTTCCACTATCACCCTCTGCTTCCTTCCATGAAGCCAATTTGCTATCCATTCAGCTATCTCTCCTTGCGTCTCATGCGATCTAACCTTCAAGTGCAAGCTACCACGAGGAACCTTCTCGAATACAATGCTGAAGTCCATGTATTCAATATCTACAGATCTGCCCTGATCGACCTTTTTTGCTCACTTCTTAGAAAAACTGACTATAAAAGGTACTATCAGGTACAGAGATACTAAAGCTACTCATTATAAAATGTATTATATTAAGGTGCTAACACAAAAATACTCTCTCAAACTTGAAGGACCATTTAGACAGGCATCGATTAGCCATTGATAGGAATATGTGCCGATCGAAGGCAGGTGGGACTAGTGTGGATGAGACATGTTGGCCAGTGTGGGCAGTCTGGGCCGAAGCCTCTAAGATTCTCTGACTCCATGTCTCTATAACTGGAGGGTGTGTGCACAAATAGGGCAGTAAGACATTCCTCACTTGTCCATAGATCTCTGTCCTGGGATCGGAGAACAGATTCACTTCGAAACATAGAAACATAGAAAATAGGTGCAGGAGGAGGCCATTAGGCCCTTCGAGCCAGCACCGCCATTCTTTGTTACCATGGCTGATCATCCACTTCAAGCCAAATCATGTTAATCACACTTGTTTTTTAACATTAACAGTCAGAGTTTCTGTTCAATGGTTAGCTGTGGGTCAGTAACCTGCATATTTGTTCAATCATCTACCGTGGCTCAGCACGAGGCCAATGTTGCCAATGATTTCACTGGTGAAAATATATCTGAGCATTGTGCGACGGAACTGGGAACTGGTTGTTATGTGAGATGTCCTTGGAATGGATGATTCAAAGAAATTACCTGTGTGTGACGTCAGTGCAGTCAGTGATGGGTCTGGATAAGCAGTGACATTATCAGTGTGGTCAGTGATGGCTATGGATAAACAGTGACATTATCAGTGTGGTCAGTGATGGGTCTGGATAAACAGTGACATTATCAGGGGGGTCAGTGATGGGTCTGGATAAACAGTGACATTATCAGGGGGGTCAGTGATGGGTCTGGATAAACAGTGACATTATCAGTGTGGTCAGTGATGGCTATGGATAAGCAGTGACATTATCAGTGTGGTCAGTGATGGGTCTGGATAAGCAGTGACATTATCAGTGTGGTCAGTGATGGGTCTGGATAAGCAGTGTCATTATCAGTGTGGTCAGTGATGGGTCTGGATAAGCAGTGACATTATCAGTGTGGTCAGTGATGGGTCTGAATAAGCAGTGACATTATCAGTGTGGTCAGTGGTGGGTCGGGATAAGCAGTGACATTATCACTGATCTTATAATCTTATAGAAACATAAAATTCTTAAGGGATTGGACAGGCTGTATGAGAAAATATGTTCCCGATGTTGGGGGAGTCCGGGGGTCACAGTTTTAGAATAAGAGGTTTACTATTTAGGACTGATGTGAGGATAAACTTTTCACCCAGGGAGTTGTGAATCTGTGGAATTCTCTGCAGAAGGCAGTGGAAGCCAATTTACTGGATGCTTTCAAGCAAAAGTTAGATATAGCACTTCGGGTCACGGAAACAAAGGATATGGGGAGAAAGCAGGAACGGGTTACTGATTTAGGATGATCAGCCATGATCATGTTGAATGGTGGTGCAGGCTCGAGGGCCGAATGTCCCACTCCTGCAATTGTTTTCTATTTTTCTATGTTTCTCTGTCTAAGCATCAGGTTGTGATACTTCCATTTCATCTTAACTCCTGTGTTTTATATTTTATACCAAAGTGGATAACAAACATATGATTTGCATTATTGCAGATGTTTGACTGTAAAGGGTTAACGTACGTTCAGTATCTGTAATTAATCTCATCTGCAATGAGCACTAACTCCATCTTGCTGCTCTATCCACGCTGGTAAACACGGCAGGTGAAGATGCATTCATTTGCGATTTTCATCTTAATTAACAATCGTTATAAATACTAATCGCCTCTCTCCGGCACACAATTTAAAGAATAACACATAATGCTGAAAATTAAAATGCAGCTTCAGATCTGAGATAGGGAGAGTTGAGCAATTGTGCTGTGCCATTCACCCAGTGGGGAATATTAGTTCCAGCCGGTTAACACAAGGCGAGGTTCTGTTCAATCTGCAGTTTATTTTTTATTGAACTACTTCAGAACAGTTGACAGGTTGATGCTAATTCAAACCTACAGACCTGACAACAAAGACGGTCTGAGAGTTAATGACCAACTCACCCGTCTGGGCTGTCCACAATGGTTCAGAAACATAGAAACATAGAAAATAGTTGCAGGAATTTGCCATTTGGCCTTTTGAGCCAGGACCGCCATTCAATATGATCAAGGCCGACCATCCTAAATCAGTACCCCGTTCCTGCTTTCTCCCCATGCAGCTTTATTCCGTTAGCAGTAAGAGCCATATCTGACTCTCTCTTGAAAACCTCCTGTGAATTGGCCTCCACTGACTTCTGTGGCAGAGAATTCCACAGATTCACAATTCATCTCAACTGGGGAGGTCGACGACAGATTAGTTTTTCCTCATCTCAGTAATAATTGAGCTACCCCTTATTCGTAAACTGTGATCCCTTTTCTGGACTCCCACAACATCGGGAACATTTTTCCTGTATCTAGCCTGTCCAATCCCTTAAGATATGTATATGTGTAAGAAGGAACTGTAGATGCTGGTTTCAACAGATGGACACAAAAAGCTGGAGTAACTCAGCGGGACAGGCAGCATCTCTTGGGAGAAGGAATAGGTGGAGACCCTTCTTCAGAATTCTGTATGTTTCGACAAGATCCTCTCTCATCCTAAATTCCAGTGAAGTTAAGAGAGCTCTCACGCACACTCAGTCTGTATTTCTGTGCCTATTTATTAATTAATTCAAGAGAGCATTTCTCCCTTCCTGTTGTGTATATCTGGTACACATAGAAACGGAAAGAAACACTTCAATGATCCAAGACATATTAAAACGACCAACGTATATGATAGGCAGTTATATCGGCAGTTTTAAATTTTTTAAAAAAAATAAAAAAATGTATTATTATTATATCATTTTGTTGTTTAAACTGCAGGTGTGAGAACATTCGACACCTATTGGCGTTTAATTCCTCGGATTTCTAGGCTAGAGTTTAGTTTAAGGAGAGTGAAGCACCTGTTGGACACTTGCGAGGGAGATGAACAATGTGCCTCCGTTGTTGGTGACACCACCACCCAATACAGTATCGCCACTGTTGTGCAGTCAGTGATGTGTCTGCAATGTGGCTACAACTGGGGAGGCCGATGACAGAGCACATTAGTGATTACAGAACCGCTGATTCCAGTCACGTGAACAACAGGGAAACAGGCCCTTCAGCCCAGCGGTCCATGCGGACCGAGATACCTATCTACGGTAATCTCATTCACCTGTATTTGTCCCATATCTGTCCATCCCTATCCGAAACAAACGCCTGTCCAAATGCTGTTTATTTGCTGAGATGGTATCTGTCCCCACCGCCTCAAATGAAAAGATTGCACCATCTTTGAAGTCAGAATTCCCTTAAATCTCTCCCCTTTCGATTAAACGTAACTTCTCTGGGTTCAGATTCTCCCAGCCTGGGAAATAACTGCGACCATCTACTCAACCCTGCTGTAGTTGACATAATTTTACAAGCCTCAGTAAGGTCGTCCATGTACATTCTTGCTCCAATAAGATCAATCCCACCTGATCAAATCTGTCCTCAAACTAACGCTGTCCATTCCAGATAACATCCTGGTGAATCTGTTCACCACCGCCTCTGGCAATAGGACATCATTGGTATAATATGGTGACCAGAACTACACAAAAGGGCTTCGCAGATATTTGAAGTATGACTGAGGAGAGCGCTGCACTTGGAGGAGCAGTTAAGTCTTGATTATTATTTATTTGGATGTTCAGCTGTAGTGCAAGTGTATTCACAATCAGACGCACATGGGAAGTGAAACCATCAGTGAGTTCAGAAGTGTCAGTACCGTTGACCTGGAAACGAGGCAGAAATGTGAATTAACTGTAGAACAAAGGGATCTAGGACGACAGGTACATAGTGTGTTGAAATAGGTACATAGTGTCACAGGTTGATAGTGTGGTCAAAAAGTATTTTGTTACATTGGCCGTCTTTTGTCAGAGCATTGTGTATAGAGGTTATGTTGCGGTTGTGTAAGACTTTGGTGAGGCTGCATTTGGAGTATTGTGTTCAGTTTTGGGCACCATGATACAGGAAAGATGGTGTCAATCTGGAAAGGTGATGGAGGAGATTTACGAGGATGTTGCCAAAACCCGTGGTGGGTGTGTGGAACGAACTTCCAGAGGAGGTAGTTCAGCCCTGTACTCATATAGTCATAGATTGATATGGTGTGGAATCAGGCCCTTCGGCCCAACTTGCCCACGTCAGCCAACAGGCCCCATCTACGCTAGTTCCACCTGTCTGCATTGGTCCATATCCCACCAAATCTGTCCTATTCATGTACCCAACCTTTCTAACTATTTCATAAACGTTGGGATAGTCCCTGCCTCAAATTCCTCATCTGGCAGTTTGTTCCATACATCCACCACCCATTGTGTGAAAACGTTACCCCTCAGATTCCTATTCAATCATTTTCCCTTCACCTTAAACATACGTCCTCTGGACCTCGATTCTCCTACTAAGGGCAGGAGAACCTGAGCATCGCCCGATCTATTCCTTTCATGATCTAAAACACGTCTCTGAGATCACCCCTCATCCTCCTGCGCTCCAAGAAGACCAAGCCCACCCAATTGATTCTGTCTTCAAACTAATGCTGTGCATTCCAGATAACATCCTGGTGAATCTGTTCCGCACTGTCTCTGGCAACAGGACATCATTCCTATAATATGGTGACCAGCACTGCACAAAAAGGCCTTGCAGATATTTTAAGTACAACTGAGGAGAGCACTGGAACTTGCAAGAGCAGTTAAGTCTTGATTTTTCTGTATTTGGGTGATCATTCGTAGTGTAAGTGTGTTCAGAATCAGACGCAGATGGGAAGTGAAACCATCAGTGAGTTCAGAGGTGTCCGTACCAATCAGGACGGGGCAAATGTTGTCAAAGGTGGTGAAAATATATTTGAGCAGCATGCGATGGAACTGGGTAGCTGGTTGTTACAGTATGTGAGATGTCCTTGGAATGGATGATACAAAGAACATACCTGTGTGTGACGTCAGTGTGGTCAGTGATGGGTCTGGATAAGCAGTGACATTATCAGTGTGGTCAGTGATGGGTCCGGATAAGCAGTGACATTATCAGTGTGGTCAGTGATGGGTCTGGATAAGCAGTGACATTATCAGTGTGGTCAGTGATGTGTCTGGATAAGCAGTGACATTATCAGTGTGGTCAGTGATAGGTCCGGATAAGCAGTGACATTATCAGTGTGGTCAGTGATGGGTCTGGATAAGCAGTGACATTATCAGTATGGTCAGTGATAGGTCTGGATAAGCAGTGATATTATCAGTAATTAATCTCATCTCTAATGAGCTCTCACTGCATCTTGCTGTTCTATCCGCGTTGGCAGGTGCAGACATATTTATTTGTTATTTTCATTTTAATAGGCAGTAGTTAAAATGAGTAAATAACTTTCTCCGGCATACAAGTGATAGAGTAACACATAATGCGTCTCCCCCAACACTCCTCACTCTCTCTGCCTCTCTCCCTCCCCCTCCGCCATTCACTCTCCCCACATACTAATCCCCCTCTTGCTCACCAATTTTCCGACCCTCTGACTTCCCACCTCCTCCCCTTCTCTCCACACTCCTCCCCACTATCTCCCCACACTCCTCTCTGTCCTGCCACACTCCGCTAATCTCTCTCCCCACACTGC
>NW_027601494.1:102601-114601 GCF_053455715.1 Rhinoraja longicauda | reverse complement strand
TCCTTTCACCCCGCTCTCCTGACTCAGTGGCTGGGGGGAAGGTGGGTGCGATAGGACATGGTGTAGGTTTATTTTTCCAAGACTCTTGTGTGCTCCCACATCCCAAGGACGTGTGTAGGTTCCAAGGGTCGTTGATGAGAATCTGGGATGAATGAGAGATGACTGTAGGCTGATGGTCAGCGCAGACTTGGTGGGCCGAAGGGCCTGTTCCCGTGCTGCGTCTCTCAGTGAATAATGGGCCAAGCACCAGGGGCTCCTCCCTCGCTCTTCACATCGTTGGAGGGCAGCCGGCAAGCCCAACTCCACACTCCCCACACTGGGGGCCGTCCGTGGGGGGTCATTACTGGGGGCAATTTGGACCCCGGCCTATCGACTAAATTGTAATTTGGGGGAAAACTTCCATCGTCTTCTGTGCCGAGGGCGACAGACAGTCACCAGAATCTTCATCGGTGACAGCCGTTTCACAGTGTTGTCCACAGCTCCCGTTTCGCATTGATCAGGTTTAACTTTATAGGAAGGTTTGTCAATGAATCTCTACCCCTTAGTCTTAGTCTTAGCTACGTTGTTGGACTGGGAGGGAGGGGAGAGTGGGCGGTTGTAGCAACAAGAAGCAGCCTTGTTAAAGCTGGGAGATGTCACAGAAAATAACTACTTCTTTTGTTGACGATAGTGAGAAAATCGTACATAAACTGGAAGTCTTAAACGGGTGATTTACAATAGACAATAGGTGCAGGAGGAGACCATTCAGCCCTTCGAGCCAGCACCACCATTCAATGTGATCATGGCTGAACATTCTCAATCAGTACCCCGTTCCTGCCTTTCTTTTCCCCATACCCCCTGATTCCGCTATCCTTAAGAGCTCTATCTAGCTCTCTCTTGAAAGCATCCAGAGAATTGGCCTCCACTGCCTTCTGAGGCAGCGAATTCCACAGATTCACAACTCTCTGAGTGAAAAAGTTTTTCCTCATCTCCGTTCTAAATGGCCTACCCCTTATTCTTAAACTGTGGCCCCTTGTTCTGGACTCCCCCAACATTGGGAACATGTTTCCTGCCTCTAACGTGTCCAACCCCTTAATAATCTTATATATTTCGATAAGATCCCCTCTCATCCTTCTAAATTCCAGTGTATACAAGCCTAGTCGATCCAGTCTTTCAACATACGACAGTCCTGCCAGCTTCGAGTCTCCTGAGCTTTAGACACCGCAGTTGATTGTAGAGGGGTCTGAATTTTGGTCATTGCGTACAAAGCACAGGGAATTGAGTACAATTGAGTGTTCGGTGCCTTCGATCCACAATGCAGGACGGGATTGAGCCCCTTGCCTTCAGCAAATGTACCTCCCATGGTCCCATACCTCCCATAACCTCCCACTGGCCCATGTTGTCTTTTGTTTTCAGCAGAGAAGGAGCAAAACTGGGGGAACAAAGGTCTAACTGCTTCGTTTTGTTTCTTCTAGTTGCCTTGAGCTGTGGTGCCGGCATGGTCGTTCTATCCCAGGGTACAACATGTTCACCAGGTTTTCAAGTTGATCCAAATGGCAACAATCAATGTACAGGTGAGTGTTAAATTGTCTCGGGTGACTGCTGAGTGCTTGAGATTAAAGTGGGGAAAGCAGTCAGATGAATGATTTTCATGATTGTATAGGGCGGCACGGTGCCGCAGCGGTAGAGTTGCTGCCTTGTAGCGCCGGAGACCTGGGTTCAATCCTGACTATGGGTACTGTCTGTATGGAGTTTGTATGTTCTCCCCGTGACCTCCCCACACTCCAAAGACGTACAGGTTTGGTAAATGTAATAATTGTCCCTAGTGGGTATAGGATAGTGTTAATGTGCGGGGATCCCTGGTCGGCGCGGACCCGGTGGGCTGAAAGGGCCTGTTTCCGCGCTGTATCTCTAAACTAAAATATGGTCGTACGTGTGTGCTTCTAATGTTTCTACTTAAGTGTACATGATTTGTTAAACTAAGATCTTATAGCAGCGGGAGTAGACCATTCGGCCCCTCATTGCTGCTTGCATGTTCAATGAGATGGTGTGTATGTGGATAAATTTGCACATCGAGTGTTCATTGGATCGAACTAAGATCCTACAGTAGACCACGTATAGGGCGCCGACAAAGTTACCAAAGTTTTAAATATAGTCCCAATGGCCCCTCTTCATTCTCGGCGCTGTTTCTACTTAAGTGTGGATGTGTATAAATTTGTGCATAACTTGTTCATAAGTTTGAACTAAGATCTTATAGCAGCGGGAGGATCATTTGAACCATTCAGATTTTCACCATCAATGACCTTGATGGTCCCTCTGTTTTGCACTGTCTTCTGGAAGTTGTGTTGATGGACCCTTACTCAAGACTCGGATGTTACTGAGTTCATTGAACCAGGGCTGGGTTAACATGGGACATCTGCTCTTTGTTCCTTTTTCCATTCTTAATTCAGTGACCTAAGAAACTGAAACTACAATTGGTGGTGGTCATCTATTTCCACTTCCTCTTTGCCCCAACTTCCTAATATTTAAACATCACTTTGGTATACATAAGAAATAGAACTTAGAACTATACAGCACAGGAATAGGCCCTTCGGCCCACAATGACTGTGCCGAACTTGATGCTAAGTCCAAGGATAAACAGGAGGGATATGGACCATGTACAGGCAGAAGACACCGGTTTATCTTGGTAGACACAAAAAGCTGGAGTAACTCACCAGACATAGTGTAGGAAAATAACTGTAGATGCTGGTACAAATCGAAGGTATCACAAAATGCTGGAGTAACTCAGCGGGTCAGACAGCATCTCTGGAGAGAAGGAATGGGTGACGTTTCGGGTCAAGTCAGAAGAAGGGGCTCGACCCGAAAACTCACCCATTCCTTCTCTCCAGAGATATTACCCGACCCGCTGAGTTACTCAAGCATTTTGTGATAACTCGCCAGACATAGCAATAGACATAGACATAGAAAACCAGGTCATAGACATAGACATACAAAATAGGTGCAGGAGGAGGCCATTTGGCCCTTCGAGCCAGCACCGCCATTCATGGTGATCATGGCTGATTATCCGCAATCAGTAACCCGTGCCTGCCTTCTCCCCATATCCCTTGATTCTATCTAACTCTCTTTTAAATTCATCCAGTGAATTGCCTCCACTGCCTTCTGTGGCAGAGAATTCCACAAATTCACAACTCTCTGGGTGAAAAGGTTTCTTCTCACCTCAGTTTTAAATGGCCTCCCCTTTGTTCTTAGACTCTGGCCCCTGGTTCTGGACTCCCCCAACATTGGGAACATTTTTCCTGCATCTAGTCTGTCCAATCCTTTTATAATTTTATACGTCTCTATAGGATCCCCTCTCATGCTTCTAAACTCCAGCGAATACAAGCCCAGCCTTTCCAATCTTTGACAGACAGCATCTCTGGAGAAAAGAAATAGAGGACGTTTCGGGTTGAGACCCTTCTTCAGACCACGAACCGAAACGTCGCCTATTCCTTTCCTCCAGAGATACTGTCTGACTCGCTGAGTTACTCCAGCGTTTTGTGTCTATCTTCAGTTTAAACCAGCATCTGCAGTTCCTTCCTACGTTGACCTTGGTGTCATGTTTGGCATGGATGTTGTAGGCCGAGGGGTCCATTCCTGTGCTGAACTGTTCTACGTTCTCCCAGCCACATCCCTCTCTCGTAGTACCTATATTTTCTGCCTGGAAGACTTTCAGTTCAATTTATCTGCAAAACCAGGATTAAGAATTGGAAATATATATATATATATATATATATATATATTTTTCTCTCTCTCTCTCTCTCCCCCTCTCCCCCCCCTCTCCCCCCCTCCAATCCTCTTGCTATGAATGCTAACATACCATTCGCTTTCTTCACTGCCTGCTGCACCTGCACGCTTGCTTTCAATGACTGGTGCACCATGACACCCAGGTCACGTTGCATCTCCCCTTTTCCTAATTGGCCACCATTCAGGTAATACTCTGCTTTCCTGTTCTTGCCGCCAAAGTGGACAACCTCACATTTATCCACATTATATTGCATCTGCCATGCATTTGCCCACTCGCCTAATCTATCCAAGTCACTCTGCAGCCCCCTAGCATCCTCCTCGCAGCTAACACTGCCACCCAGCTTCGTGTCATCCGCAAACTTAGAGATGTTGCATTCAATTCCCTCGTCCAAATCATTAATATATATTGTAAATAACTGGGGTCCCAGCTCTGAGCCTTGCAGTACCCCACTAGTCACTGCCTGCCATTCCGAAAAGGACCCGTTTATTCCTAATCTTTGCTTCCTGTCCGCCAACCAATTCTCTATCCACCTCAACACTGAAGCCCCAATACCGTGTGCTTTAGGATTGTACACCAATCTCCTAACTCTTAAACACCACAATCATATCTGTCTCCACTACCACCCCTGACAATGCGTTCCAAGCCCCCATCTCTCTCCGTGCAAACACCATGCCCCATACATCCCCATTAAACTTACCCCCCCCTGTTAAATCAAGTTCTTTACCTTCAGTCTGAATAATCACCCGCAATACTGAATGAGCACATCAGATTTATTCCACCATGGGGTTCTTCTCGTGAGGATCTCCAGACACAACACTAGTGTCTGAAAAGATCACAACTCAGGGGAGGGGAAGAACAACTTCTCCACGATTGTTTACTTTTTTATACAGAAAAAGAGAGGTGTGACAAAAAGAAATCAAGGACCAATTACAAATCTAATACAATTCCCATGGTTACAGAGAAAACAAAATCATTGATACAGGTCACATGCTCAGAAACCAAACCATTAATATAAGTCACATGCTTTTGGAGAAACGCATCAATTTACCTAGAGTGGATTCAAAACTTTTCCTACTTTCACATGCACCCATATAAGGAGTTGTTATTAAGAAATAAACTTTCTTTATCTCTATAGACTATGGCGAGTCCGAAACTTGTTGGTTGTAGACAAAGTTTATTGCAGCCGCAATACCCGAATACAGAGTTAAACAACAAGGTACAGGACAACCAATACAAACTTACTGTCTTCCTTGAAGACTTCGCCGAACTAACTAAATCGGGCGCCAAACGCGCACATGACATCGCTGGCCAATCAGCGATGTCGCTCCCTGGACCAATCCCCATGGTCGCGTTCCCACGTGACCTCGCTGGCCAATCCGAGGGTTCGACGACCTGGACCATTCTCTATGGTCGCTACATGACCCCCCCCAGAACCCGAGGTGCGGAACCTAGCAGGGAGCCGGATTTCGCGACCATAACGAGTACGGAGAGGGACAGCCTGAACCACAGGAGCCGGAGGTTCCGGACTTGGTGGAACAGCCGGAACGAGAGGTTCTGGAGGAACTACCGGCACGGGGGGTCCTGGAGGAACTGCCGAAACGGGGGGTCCTGGAGAAACTGTCGGAACGGGGGTTTCCGGACTGGGCGGAACTAACGGAGGTCGGCCTCTCCTAGGGGTTTGACCGACCAGGACTGGTTGATCCGGGTCCAAATGGGCAGGTTTGAGCCGGGACACCGAGACGAGTTCACTCTTGCCGCCCATGTCTAAGGTGAAGGTAGCCGTTCCTTTACGTAAAACCCGGAACGGCCCTTGATAGACCCTCTGCAACGGGGCGCGATGGGCATCTTTACGCAGAAAAACAAACTCACAGTCCTTCAGGGAAGACGGTTCATGTACCATGGGACACCCATGACGTGAAGTCGGAACTGGAGCCAGGGAGCCCACCCGTTCCCGGAGAGATGCTAACGCTGATGGGACTGTAGGGAGCAGGTCTGAAGGGTCCGGAAACAGATCTCCGGGTACTCGAAGTGTCGAGCCATATACTAGCTCTGCGGATGACGCACCGAGATCTGGCTTAGGAGCAGTCCGGATACCCAAAAGAACCCAAGGGAGTTGGTCTACCCAGTCCGGGCCTTCAAGCCTTGCACTGAGGGACGCCTTAAGTTGGCGGTGGAACCTTTCTACGAGTCCATTTGCCTGGGGGTGATATGCAGTCGTGGGTTGCAACTTGGACCCGTACAGTTCCGCCAGCGCGGCCCAGAGGGACGAAGTGAACTGTGGCCCTCTGTCAGTGGTAATAACTGCCGGGACCCCGAAACGAGCTACCCAATGAAGGGCCAAAGTCCTAGCACAAGACGCTGACGAAATATCAAACAATGGGAAAGCCTCTGGCCACCGGGTGAACCGATCCACCACCGTGAGGAGGTGGGTGTAGCCCCGGGAGGAAGGCAAAGGCCCGACCAAATCCACGTGGATGTGGAAAAAACGAACAGCCGGGACCTCGAAATCCTGTACGGGGGGCTGGACGTGGCGCTGGACTTTAGCGGTCTGACAGGGCACGCAGGAACGTGCCCACCCCGCTACCTGTTTCCGCAGGCCATGCCAGACAAACCTCGCTGCTACCAAGGCAGAGGTGGAGCGGATGGACGGGTGCGCCAGCCCATGAATGGCATCGAAAACCCGGCGCTGAAGGGAGGGCGGTACTACCGGCCTGGGACGGGGAAGAGAAACATCGCACCAGACTTTCGTGCCCTCCGACCCACAAGCTACCTGGGCCAACTTCAATCCCGAAGTGGTGGACCGGTAAGCCGAAACGGTATCCGCTAGGAGCTGTGCCTCCGCAAGCTCCTGGGGATCCACTTCGCAGTCCACCGCCGAAATAGGGGGAAAAGCAGGTCTAGACAGGGCGTCAGCAACGGCATTAAGCTTACCCGCGACATGACGGACATCGGTGGTAAATTCGGAGATAGCAGTCAGGTGCCGCTGCTGGTGGGCCGACCATGGGTCAGACAATTTCAAAAAAGCAAATGTTAATGGCTTGTGGTCCGTAAATGCCACAAATGGGCGGCCCTCGAGGAAATACCTGAAATGACGAACAGCTAAATAGAGAGCTAGAAACTCTCGGTCAAATGCGCTATATTTCAGCTCGGCCGAATTTAGTTGCCGGCTGAAAAACGCTAAAGGCTGCCAACGGCCACCGACCTGCTGCTCCAGAACCCCGCCCACCGCCACGTCAGAGGCGTCAACCGTCAGGGCCGTGGGGGCGGAGGGGCTCGGATGGACCAACATGGTGGCGTCTGCCAAGGCTGCCTTAGCTGCTGTAAAAGCCGACTCTGCGGCCGGGGACCACAACAACTCTACCGGATTCCCTGCAAGGCATTGGAAAAGCGGGCGCAGGACTCGCGCCGCTGCCGGGACGAATCTATGGTAGAAATTAACCATGCCTACGAACTCCTGCAGCCCTTTTACTGTGGTGGGCCTGGGAAAAGCCCGGATAGCCTCCACCTTCTCGGGCAAAGGGGCGGCGCCGGCAGGAGTAATTCTGTGCCCTAGAAAATCAAGAGCAGGCAGGCCGAATTGACATTTGGAGGGTTGGATAATGAGCCCGTGGTCTTGGAGCCGCTGGAACACGGTCCGCAAATGGGCCTGGTGTTCCTGCACTGAGGGGCTGGCGACCAGGATGTCGTCTAAATAAATAAACAAAAAGGGTAAACCCCGGCCCACGCGGACCATCAGTCGCTGGAAAGCCTGTGCCGCGTTCTTTAAACCGAAAGGCATACGCAACCATTCAAACAACCCGAACGGAGTAATAGTTGCAGTTTTCTGTATGTCCTCCGGTCGCACCGGAATCTGATGGTATCCTCGCACCAAATCGATTTTGGAAAACACCACCGCTCCTTCCAGCCCAGATGAAAAATCCTGTAGGTGCGGTATGGGGTAGCGATCAGCCGTGGTGACAGCATTGAGACGCCGATAATCGCCACATGGCCTCCACCCCCCAGATGCCTTGGAGACCATGTGTAACGGCGAGGCCCACGGGCTGTCAGACTGATGGACAATTCCCATTTCCTCCATCTTCCTGAACTCCGCCCTTGCCACCACCAGTTTGTCTGGCGGTAGTCTCCTGGCCCGAGCGAAAACGGGAGGGCCTTCGGTGCGGATGTGATGGACCACACCGTGCTTAGCCGAAGGTGTGTCAAAACGTTGGACGAGCAGCTCTGGGAACTCTGCCAGAATCGCAGCATACGAGTCGGGGGCCGCGACGACGGCCTGGACAGTAGGGCTGGGCGAGGAGGCGATTGCCGGAGCGACATGCTCATCTTCGGCAGAGGGTCGGAGGTCGTTACCGCGGACATCAGGAACCAGTGAAAAAGCCCAGAGAAAATCTGCGCCCAGGATCGCTTGTTTGACGTCGGCTATGATGAATGGCCATTCGTACGTGCGGAGGCCTAACACAAGGGACATCTTCCGTGTACCGAAAGTGCGAATTGGGCTGCCATTAACCGCGATGAGGGTGGGACCTGTCTTACCCGATCTGGTTTCGAGGTCGGTCGGCGGCACTATGCTGACGATGGCTCCCGTGTCTACCAAAAATTCCGTGTCCGTGAATCGATCATGGACATAGAGGCGCCGGTTCTGGCCAATCGTAACTGCCCCTATGTACGATCGGCCGAGGCATTTCCCGCGAAGGTACAAGGCAAACGACAGTTGCGGGATTCGTTACCCCATCGTAGGTGATAATAGCACCAGCCGCGCTTGTGCGGATCTTTTTGGCGGGCTTTCGGAGAATTGGCGGGAGACGTGGCGCCATCTTGCCGTCGCTGTGGCGTGGTCACCGATGTCGAGACTTTGTTGATTGAACCACTTGCCTTGTTTTTTGCCGCTATGAGCGCGTCCGCTTTCGCTGCATATGCTTCGGGGTCCTTAAAAGAACAATCCGTGAGCAGCAGTCGGACATCCTCGGGAAGTTTCTCGCGGAATGCCTGTTCGAACATCGGGCAATCCGTATGCTCACCGGCTAGCATCATCATTTCGGCCATGAGGACGGAAGGCAGCTGGTCTCCAAGATCCGGTAGGTGCAGAAGTTTTGCCGCACCACCATGCTTATTAAACCCGAAGGTTCGCAGTAATACCTTCTTCATGGCCTCGTACTTGTCTTCCGCAGGTGGATTCACGATGAACCGCATCACGCGCTTGGTTGTGTCCGGCGATAGAGCGCTGACGAGGTAGAAGTACTTCGTGGATTCGTCCGACACCTTCTTTATATGGAATTGAGCCTCGGCGTGGATAAACCAAGCTTGCGGTGCGTGCGTCCAAAACAACGGAAGATGAACGCCTGCCGCGCTTGACTCCGGTGTGCCCTGCTCGGTCATCGTCAACGAGGCGTCGGGTTCCTGCTCAGTCGGTGATCGTCCAGATCACGTCGGGGTCACCAATATGGCGAGTCCGAAACTTGTTGGTTGTAGACGAAGTTTATTGCAGCCGCAATACCCGAATACAGAGTTAAACAACAAGGTACAGGACAACCAATACAAACTTACTGTCTTCCTTGAAGACTTCGCCGAACTAACTAAATCGGGCGCCAAACGCGCACATGACATCGCTGGCCAATCAGCGATGTCGCTCCCTGGACCAATCCCCATGGTCGCGTTCCCACGTGACCTCGCTGGCCAATCCGAGGGTTCGACGACCTGGACCATTCTCTATGGTCGCTACAAGACGATCAATCTCGCAGCTGCATGACCTTGCTTTACTGTTTCAATACACAGCACTCACACAGTCAGACAGAGTAGTGGGAGAGGACAATAGCCCCATCTCTTCTGAACACTCCTTATCATTCGTAAAGGGACAAACACATTCTGTTCCCAAGGATAACATTTCTGCCACAAGCATCCATCTTACTGCTTTCCACTGAAAATAAGCATTCATTTTATATTAGCTAAAACAACAAAAGAAACCATCTCAACTACAACAAATATCAATATCTCTAATTAACTATATCAACTAATAGCATAGATTCTCATTCCCCCCTTTTATCATTCTATGATAACTATCAAAGCTTAAAACAATAAATCACCTTAAACACCTCAAGAGTAAAACAATGCCTTCATATTCCCTCAGGTGGATAGAAAACAAACTACCTACAACCAAACTTCTAAGTACAATCAAATCTAAAGCTTGTTTATTTCTACAGAAAGGAAACAACATCAATACTAGACAGAATCCCCCTCATTCTCACCTTCCACCCCATCAGCCAGTGTATCCAACAAATCATCCTCCAACATTTCCGTCACCTTCAACGGGACCCCACTACTGGCCACATCTTCCCATCCCCTCTGAAGAAGGGTCTCGACCCGAAACGTCACCCATTCCTTCCCGCCTGACCTGCTGAGTTACTCCAGCATTTTGTGAATAAGTACCTTCGATTTGCACCAGCATCTACAGTTATTTTCCTTCAAAACTAGACCATCATTAACACTTCTAAACACTTCTAAACAATGACCCCCAACACCAGAAAAACTACGCCCTGCTACAATATCTCTTACATGAACTGCTTCTTGCCTACATCTCCTTAACCCTTTCAGTTCCAAACTCCACACATGCATCATTCTTCTGGTATCGCCCTCCAAAGGCCACGTATTCTACTACACCTATTCTATTAAGTTGGTCATCCTCAAAACCACTTCATCTTCCCCTTCGTTGTTACCTCCTAATCCAATAGCCTTCCTAGTCGTTCAAACTCTTCCTTCACACCATCAACATCCTCAGCCTCCTTATCATACAATTCAGTTTGTCTTACCACTAACATTCTTGAAGTACCAATACTTTCTAACGCCATCTGCATTCTTTTCAATACACATTTCAGAATAGCCAACCCCACAAATATACAAACAATTAAAATTCCCAGATACAATGCTATATCAATCAACTTGTCTGACCAGCCTCCGAAACCCCAATCACCCCAACTAGTCGACTCCTTCATGTTATCCATTTGCTCCCTTATCTTTATAATAAAACGAGTAATATTCTCTGTCTGATCCCTAACTCCCATCATACACCTACCTTTCACTATAGCACAAACACCTCCTTCCCGAGCCAACAAATAATCTAGGGCATATCTGTTCTGCATAGTAAAGAGCCTAAGTTCAGTAAGTCCCTGGGTAATCATGTCGAGGGCCCCCGTGGTTGCATTACCCAAGATAGTGAGACCACAAATGAGGTAATTGCGATTATTGGCAGCCAAATAACCTCCAGTGAAGCCTAGACTAAAGACGCTAGCCCATCCCTATCCCACAGAGCTCCCATGTGTTCCCAGAGATGTAGGATCTTTCCACTTTGAACAAAATTCTTCTGAAACAGCTTTACACCTCGGGAATGGTGGATTCAGGACATTAGTGGCTGTACCATTAAAGAAAAAGAAAAGGTTTGAATCCGTTGAAAACAAGGTGCCATGACATATCGAATACATGTTTAACTCACCTCCCTCTATCCAATCCCTAAACTGCTCAGAGAACCATCACACATCTCTGCCACCTCTTTCTTTCGTCATCTGGGTAAAAGGGGACGTATAGTTTCCCACCACCACATGCATTCGATTGCAGACTCCACAGACTAGTTGGATTCCCATAACAAGAGGAACACAGGTATAGGGGTGACATTTACACTTCCCTTGGCCATCTTTGACCTGACAGGTCCTGTTATCACAAAACGACATCAAGCATGTGATGTTGCTTGGGTTATCAACATATAGCATCCCTCCTTTTCCTGGTGGAAACAATTCTCCTATGACCTGAGGTCATCGTTGGGTGTGAATTTGCACGGTTTGGCGATATTTGTGACCAAACATACATCCTGTGAATGTGAATTATCCTTTGGTAACGGGAGACAAATAGCAGGCGGGGCAGTAAAGGGTTCATAAATAAGGTGGATAGGTTTAGGTTCCTTTATTTTTGCTTTCTCCCTCCAATTATCACATATAAGGTACTTTAGGGGGTCCCATTCTGGTCATGCTGAATAATGCCTGTACTGAGGTCATGGGTGGGTAGCAACAACTGACTGTGGGGAGTACATAGCTGAGTGAGCTCGGAGAAATAAATTACCTCTTGGGATTACTCCGAGAAACTTGAGATCACGTTTACATCTCTGTAGTTGAAAGACCAGACATAGTTCTGTGGGAATCCAACCTACCGCACTTGGACATGCATCATCAAATTTACACTTAGTCCAATAACAAGGT
>NW_027601494.1:78500-102101 GCF_053455715.1 Rhinoraja longicauda | reverse complement strand
TCCAACAATGCATCCTCACACTCAGCCGAACTCCTGCCTATTCTATCTGCAGACCTGTCTACCCTTGAATTGCTGCTTTGGAACCTTTTTGCTCAGTTCCCCGTGTTCATTCTGTCCCCTTTCCTCCCTATGTCATTTGCCCCAATGTGCAAAATGATTTCCAGCTGCTCCCCCTCCCCCTTGAGAATGTGCTCAGTCACTCTAAGACATCTTGGACTCTGGTACCAGGGAGGCAATACACCATCTTGGATTCTTATCTCTTGTCCATCCCCTTTACTAACAAATCTCCTATCACTATGGATCTGAGTAACTTTACCCTTTGCCACTGAGCCTCAGACCTGAGTGCTGCTGCTGCTCACCACTGACTTGTCACCCCCACCCCCCCTCCAATCTGTACCATCTTTATCACCCAATGATCACCCCATGGTCTTATCACCTAATAACTATTCAGTTTAATTATTCTCCCCTTGTACCCCTCTACTATTTCCAACCCTGCATCATTGATCTTGGGCTGCTGCCAGACAAGTCCGTCACCTAAACACTCACAATGAAACTGGAATTGAGTTCTCAACACCAGCCAGGAAACCAGATCAGACAATGATACATGGTCTTGGTTGACCTCGTCTTTAATGGAGTGTCTGAAAACACAGTAGCCCCTGAGTGGAAGAGCCATCCGTAGCTCCTTGGTGTGGTTCACTGGAAGCACCAGTGTCTAGCTTGGGACCCTTACTTGCTGTTAGGTGTGGTCATTATTGTAGCGAGCATCACTGGTCGCTACAATAATCGAACAGTTGAAGAGTTTCTGTTGTCTCACAGTTTGCAAATACATAATTATGCCAACAATTTGGCAGTTACATTGGATAGGAAAGGTTTAGATGTGTCAAACACAGGCAGGTGGGACTTGTGTAGATGGGACATGTTTGTTGCTGTGGGCAAGTTGGGTCAAAGACCCTGTTTCCACGCTGTGTGACTCGATGATTCGATGTCCATGTACTGATGTCATGAAGTCTCTGAAATGCCACTGTGTAAAAAGACTTGTTGTGCACATTCCATTCCATCCATCCATCCATCCATCCATCCATCCATCTATCTATCTATCTATCTATCTATTCTATCTACTAAAACTCAGATCTTGTGTATATATGTGTATATATATATATATATATATATATATATATATATATATATATATATAAAAAACATAGCACAAAAAGTAAGGAAATTTGTGCTGTTTCTGCTGTTGCTATTGACTCTTATTTTGAGCTTCTGGTACCCCCAGGTGCTGACAAGAATGGGATGCCATCCCACAACAGTGTGTGACCAGGCTGGTGACCAGGCTGTTGTGGCTGTGTATGGTTCTTCCACACGCTACTGTGGCTCCTGTTTATTAAATGAATAAATTGTTAAATTGCCAATATGTCTTGTTTCTTCAGACCAATCATCCAATCCACCAAACAACACCGAACAAGAGTCAATGGCAGAATAAGCTGTTTGGCATTGGCAGAGAAGATTTGGCAAATTTTTCATGGGCGCATCCCATATACTCAGCTCTGCTGCTCATCCCACAAATGGATGTTCCTTACAAATGTGGCACCATTTAAAAGGCAAATAAACAGGCTTTCCAACGGTATAAGATTTATTGCCAAGAAGCATTGTTACAACAAAGAAATAATCTACCAAACACAAATTTCCTTACTTTTTGTGCTATGTTTATATATATATCCACTATTTATCTATCAGTGATTTGGCCAAAACGGTAAACCACAGCACCACAATTTTTGCACCACCATAATCACCACTCTCGCCGCAAGTGCCTATACATTTTTATATAAATTGGTCTTATATTTTTTAAGTTAGAGAGATTTTAAAGTTAAAACATTACATTTCCAACCGATTTCTTGAAGGTTTTCAGTGTGTGACGTCACAATGGGACCCGTGCCCCTGTGTGATGAACTCACGCCCCCCCTCCCCATACAATTCATGCAAATATATATATAACATGTGGACCTGCAGGCACAACGGTAAACCACAGCGCCACAATGTTAGCGCCACCTTAATCACCACTGTCCTGGTGACTGTTTATAACAAGTTTTATTTAAATTGGTCGTATATTTTTTCAGTTCGAGACATTTTAAAGTTTAAAACTTTCATTTCTAAACACATTTTTTCAAAGTGCTGTGCGTCTGACATCACCAGAGAGGCACGCACGGCCTCTCCTCACTCGCACAAACAAGATGGACGCCATTAGCGGAGCCGCCCGCCCGCAATCAGGGGCTCCCCTCTCCCCTCTCCTCTCTCCCCACTCTCCCACACCCGGGGGACACTCTCGAGCAGGAGGGAGATGGTCGGACTGATGATCCTCATCCTTCCCTTCCGTCCCTTCAACCCACGCCACAGCGCCCTCGAGTCCCCCCTCCCGCCCGTGCTCAGCGCCCCGCACAGTTACCGCACACAGGCCGCAGCGCAGCTGGCAGCTTCTTCTCCACCTTCAGCGGCCGCTTCCACCAATGGCGGCGTCGACGAGGGCCGCTGCCACCGATGGCCCCTTCACGACTTCAGAAAGATGGCAGCCTCCTGACGTTCCGCCATCTTGTGCGCGCCTCCCGCCGCACCTCTCTCCTCTCTCCCCTCGCTTCTCTCCCCTCCCCACTCTCCCAGACCCGCCTCTGCTGCCCGACTCGAGTAGTCCGGAGGTCCCTCCTCCCCCCTGCACGCTCAGTAAGTGCCTTTCTCCGCCAACGTCTCCCCGGTGGGGAGTGGACGTGGGGGCCAAGTGGGTGGAGGGAAGGAGGGAGGTGAGGGTGGGGGGAGGAGATAGTGGGGGAGGCGGGGGGTGGGGGAGGAGAGAGAGGGGGTGGTGGGGAAAGGGGGGAGGGCACTCCCCCCCCCCCCTGGAGCACTGCCGCCCGTCCCGGCATGCCTCGCCCCTGCCATTCCTCAGATCGGGCCGCGCTGACCGCCGGGAGGTGTAGTCACCTCTCCCGCTCCGAGAGGGGGGGCACCCGCCCGACTGACGGCAGTGCTGAGGGGGGATGGAGTGGGTGAGGGTGAGGGGGGGAGGAGGAGGGGGGATAGAGTGGGTGAGGGTGAGGGGGGAGGAGGAGGGGGATGGAGTGGGTGAGGGTGAGGGGGGGAGGAGGAGGGGGGGAGGAGGGGGGATGGAGTGAGTGAGGGGGAGGAGGAGGGAGAGGAGGAGGAGGAGGGGGGATGGAGTGGGTGAGGGTGAGGGGGGAGGAGGAGGGGGATGGAGTGGGTGAGGGTGAGGGGGGGAGGAGGAGAAGGGGATGGAGTGGGTGAGGGTGAGGGGGGGAGGAAGAGGGGGATGGAGTGGGTGAGGGTGAGGGGGGGAGGAGGAGGGGGGAGGAGGGGGGATGGAGTGGGTGAGGGTGAGGGGGAGGAGGAGGGGGGATGGAGTGGGTGAGGGTGAGGGGGGGAGGAGGAGGGGGGATGGAGTGGGTGAGGGTGAGGGGGGGAGGAGGAGGGGGGATGGAGTGGGTGAGGGTGAGGGTGAGGGGGGGAGGAGGGGGGATGGAGTGGGTGAGGGTGAGGGGGAGGAGGAGGGGGATGGACTGGGTGAGGGTGAGGGGGGATGGAGTGGGTGAGGGTGAGGGTGAGGGTGAGGGGGGAGGAGGAGGGGGATGGACTGGGTGAGGGTGAGGGGGGATGGAGTGGGTGAGGGTGAGGGTGAGGGGGCGGGGAGGAGGGGGGATGGAGTGGGTGAGGGTGAGGGGGGGAGGAGGAGGGGGGATGGAGTGGGTGAGGGTGAGGGTGAGGGGGGGGGAGGAGGGGGGATGGAGTGGGTGAGGGTGAGGGGGGGAGGAGGAGGGGGGATGGAGTGGGTGAGGGTGAGGGTGAGGGTGAGGGGGGAGGAAGGGGATGGAGTGGGTGAGGGGGATGGAACAATGGGACCCGCACAATTGGTCCACGTCCCACGTGGGAGGAGCCACCGCCGCCCTTATTTGTCCAACAGGGGCTGTTCCCGCTCAAAGCTCCCGCTGAACCGTCCAGTTGCCGCTCAGATGTCCAGCTTTGCAATATAAGATAAGCTTTATTTCATTTTTCCTCATTTACATTTTATTTACTTTATACTTCGGGGAGGCTTTCTTTAGTTGGGGAGGTTTGCCGTTTTGTGCTCTAAAAAAAGATTTGTCTTTTTAATATTACTTACATTTCATTTTTCCTCATTTCCGATTGTTTTATTTCTATTTCATACTTCGGGGAGGGTGTTTATTAGTGAGGGAAGTTTGCCTTGTTCTGCTCAGGTCCCACTTCACACTCGACGCCCCATTGGTCGGTGTACCATGTGAAGGAGCAAAATAAAACGCCGCTTTCATTTACATTCCTTTCATTTTCAAAGAAAAATGCTTAATTTCAAAAAGAATTGATTTCATTTTTGTCAAAAAAGGAAGTTTTCATAGCATCATTTCACTTTTTTTAAAAAACGATTTAAAGAAAAAACGCTTTGTTTTTTAAACAAAATTAATTTCATTTTTCCTCATTTAGATTTATTTCATTTGAGAACTCCACTCACTCACTCTCTCAATTCCCCTAATCCCCCCCTCCACCACCCACCCATTCACCCAATTCATCCCCCCGAACCCCCTTTAAAACTCCTCCAAACCTCTACTGCACTGATCTAACACCCTCCCCTCACTCATCCACTCCATCCCCACTCCTCCCCCCCCCCCAAACTCACGCACTCCATTCCCACCTCAACCACGGGTCACTTGGACACAACAATGTAAGACATCTGTAATTGATAGAACCTGATTCAGGAAGAGTCACTGAAGAAGGAAAGACGAAAAGGAAGCTCCAATGAAGTTTCAATGGTCATAAAAACAATAATATAGATATCAAGATTACTTGAAGTTTACACTTGAAATTTCTCAGCAATTTAGATGATAAATTTGCAACTCAAAATAATCTGCAAAATTCATCAGTCTGAAGAAGGGTCTCGACCCGAAACGTCACCCATTCCTTCTCTCCTGAGATGCTGCCTGACCCGCTGAGTTATTCCAGCATTTTGTGTCTACCTTCAATTTGAACCAGCATCTGCAGTTATTTTCCTACAATGCAAAATCCTTTGTGGAATCAAAACTGTACAACACAGAAACAGGCCCCTTCGACCCATCTTGTGATGCTGTCCATGATAACGATCTACATTCATCTCATTTGCCCACGTTAGACTTTATTCCACAATGTTTTTCCCATCCAAGCACCTGGCCAAAGACTCTTTAAGTACCATAATTGTATCTGCCCCCACCATGTCCTCTAGCATGTGTTCCCAGATATTCACCGCCTTTAGAGTTGTGCAGAGAGTAATTATGAGGATGTTACCAGGACTCGAGGGTCTAAGCTAGGGGGGTAGGCTAGGACTTTATTACTTGAAGTGCAAGAAGCTGAGGGGTGATTTTATGGAGGTGTATAAAATGATGAGGGGAATAGATAGGGTGAATGTACAGAGGTTATTAGCAAGGGTAGGGGAATCAAGAACCAGTGGACAAGATAAGAAAGGCACCCTTTTCACTCATAAGGTGGCAGATATAAGGGATGAGCTGACAGAGGCGGCAGTTGAGGCAGATACCTGAATAGCATTTAGAAGACATTTGGTCAGATACATGAATAGGAAGTGTCTAGAGGGATATGGGCCAAACACAGTGAAATAGGACAAACTTAGATGGGCATTTTATTCAGCAAGGGCAAGACAGGCTGAAGGGCCAGTTTTTGTAGTGTATGATTTTATGACTGTTTGAAAAATACAGTTCAGATGCTTTAAATTTCCCCTCTCACCGTAACCTCTGCCCTTGAGTTCCATACTTCACTGCCTGTGAACAAGATTCTGATCATTTATCCTATCTGTGCCCCTCATAATTTTATACATCTCTAAGGTCACCCCCAAACCTCTGAGTGAGAATAGCCTGAGAATGGAATAGTGAGAGGTTAAAGATGTCAACAATGTTCCTGCCAGCTGGTCTGCACATGTCCTGAGGTAACAGATGGAGTGTCCAGCCTCCGTACATTCTACTATCTATTCACCTCATGATTTTATACACCCCTATAAATTCACCCCTTATTCAGGGGTGCATTCAGTTTATAAGTACAGCCCTCCTTGGGCTGGGCTGGATCTCAAACAATGACTAGATGGAGTACAAGAGTTCATGGGCAACCTCCCACCATCACCTTCAGCTTCCTTCCATGAAAGAATTCACATTTCCATTTCTACTTCCATTTTTTGGCATAAATATCACCAACCACATTCATGGGATAACCAAGAAAATTTACCAACACCATTACTTCCTCAGAAGACTGCGAAATTTGACATGTCTCCAATGATTCTTACCAATTACTACAGATGTACCATAGAGAGAATTCTAAATATGATCATAGGTTGGTTTGGGATTGCTCTGGCCAAGACTGCAAGAAATTGCAGAGTTTTGGAAGCAGCCCAGTCCACGACAGGGAACAATCTCCACTCAACAACATATTTAACGCAGTCATACATTCATACATACAGACACTGCCCCATCAGTCCAACTGTCAACAGATGGGGGAACATGGACTTTGTCTCCACAATGACTGCAGAGGCCACTTCTGCCTTAAGCCCATGGGCACAGATTCAGCAGCCACAATATGATTGGTGAAGATGAGGTTAAGTAGGTTCATCATTTATCACTCTCCTATGCTCTCGACACATGGACCCACCTGTGTATAACTGTACCACGCCCTCTACACCCAGACCCACCTGTGTATAAATGTACCACACCCAGACCCACCTGTGTATAACTGTACCACACCCTCTACACCCAGACCCACCTGTGTATAACTGTATTACACCCAGACCCACCTGTGTATAACTGTATTACACCCAGACCCACCTGTGTATAACTGTATTACACTCCCCACATCCAGACTCACCTCTGTTGCTTTGACTGCTGGAAGTTGTTTGTGTTTTGTGAGCATCACTTCTCCAGGTACTGCATCACGATATGGTGATAAATGTCACAGGAATTCATGTCAGGAACAGACTGAAGATGGTGTGAGTGATCATCAGTGCACAAAGTTTCTCAACTACATTTTAAGATTGTGTTTCTACTCCAGATATCAATGAATGTGAGGATGACACAAACATCTGTGTTCCAAGTGCAACGTGTGTCCACACTCTGGGAAATCATCGGTGCACCTGTAAGGATGGATTTGTCGCAACCACCGGAGGCATTACGTTCACTGATAAAGCAGTAATTCAGTGTGAAGGTAAAGACTTCTGTGAGAAGGTTGCAAATCCAAAGCATTCACCGCTCTCACGTAGTTTAGTTTAGTTTATTGTGATGTGTCCTGAAGTTCAGTGAAAAGCTTGTGTTGTGTGCAATCCAGTCAGCGGAAAGATGATACATGATTACAATTGAGCCAGTTACAGTGTATGGGCACATGACAAGGGAATAACGTTTAGTGTAAGGTAAAGCCACAGAAAGTCAGAAGGTCACCAAAGAGGTAGATAGTGGTTCACCACTGCTCTCTGGTTGTGGTAGGATGATTCAGTTGCTTGATAAAAGCTGGGAAGAAACTGACCCTGAATCTGGACGTGTGCGTTTTCACACTTCAATACCGTCTGCCGGATGGGGAGTGGGGAGACGAGGGAGTGGCCAGGGTACGACTCATCCTTCATTATGCCAGTTGGTTTCACACTGTTCCTAAATTGCTGTATAATAAAACACATTTCTCCGCTATTGAGGAAAGGTAATGGAGTGGAGTGGGAGTAATTAGATGAAGTAGGATTTATTTGTAATTTACACAACCACCACTTTCAGTGAAATTGAAATAATGAATGGGTGGGGGGGGGGGGGGGATCTCCCACCTCCGGATAAAAGACGTACCTTTGGAATGGAGATGAGGAGAGATTTCTTTAGCCAGAGGGTGGTTAATATGCGGAATTCATTGCAGTGGAGACCAAGTCATTGGGTATTTTTAAACACAAAGGCCTAACCCATTTCCCTCTACAAACACTCTCCTCCGTCTCGCGGAACATCTTCACCTTCAACAACTTCTCCTTTGACTCCCCTCACTTTCTCCAAAGCAAATGCATAGCAATGGGAACTGGCATGGGCCCAAGCAATGCCTACCTTTCTGTCAGGTACATCGAACAGTCCTTATTCCAGGCCTCCATGCACTGGTCCTATCTCCAACTATGTCAACGACTGCATCGGAGCTACCTCTTGCATCCGTACAGAATTCATGGACTTTATTAACTTCACCACTAACTTTCCCTCCACCCTCAAATACACCTGGACTATTGCGGACACCTCTGACCCTTTCTCGATTTCTCTGTCTCCATCACAGGAGACAGACTATCAATGGACATCTAGTACAAACCTACTGGCTCCCACAGCTATATGGACTTCACATCTTCCCACCCTGCCTCTTGCAGAGATGAGATTACCGACTCCCAATATCTCTGTCTCCGCCGTATCTGCTCCCAAGATGAGGTGTTCCATTCTAGAATATCGAAGATGTCCTCGTTCTTCAGGGAACGGGGGTTCCCCCCTTCTGTCATAGATGAGGCCCTCACACGTGTCTTCTCTGTGTCCCAGAGTTCTGTTCTCACTCCCCCTCCTTCAAGACACAAAATGGACAGAGTTCCCCCGGTCCTCTCCTTTAACGCCATTAGTCTCCGCATCCAATACATTATCCTCCAACATTGTCGTCACCTCCTGAGGACTCTCACCACTAATCGCATCTTCCCACCTCCACTCATTTCCACCTTCCGTAGGGACTGCTCCCTCCACAACATCTTGGTTCACTCATTCCTTCCCACTAAAACTACCACAGTACTTTCTCCAGCAACCACAGCAAATGCATTAAAGGAGCGAGAGAGAAAACGGGGAATTACAGACCAGTTAGTCTGACTTCGGTGGTGGGAAAGATGCTGGAATCAATTATTAAAGAGGTAATGATGGTGCATTTGGATAGCAGTAAAAGGATAAGTCCACGTCAGCATGCATTTATGAAAGGGAAATCATGCTTGACTAATCTTCTAAAATTATTTGAGGACGTGACAAGTAAAATGGATGAAGGGGAGCCAGTGGATGTAGTGTATCTAGACTTTCAGAAAGCCTTTGATAAGGTCCCGCACGGGGGATTGGTGACTAAAATTAGAGCACACGGTATTGGGGGTAGGGTATTGACATGGATAGCGAATTGGTTGGCAGACAGCAAGCAAAGAGTAGGAGTAAACGGGTCCTTTTCAGAATGGCAGGCAGTGGCGAGGCTCGGTGTTGGCTCGGTGTCGGTGATTTGGAAGAGGGAATTAGAAGCAACACCAGCAAAGCTGGGTGGCAGTGTAAACTGTGTAAAGGATATTAGGAGGTTACGGGGTGACCTGGACAGGTGGCGTGAGTGGGCAGATGTGTGGCAGATGCAGTATAATATAGATACTCCTTGCAAAAACAAGGAGCCAAATTATTATCTCAATGGAGTTAGGTTAGGTAAGGGGGAGGTGCAGTGAGACCTGGGTGTCCTTGTACACCAGTCACTGAAAGTTGGCGTGCAGGTACAGCAGGCAGTGAAGAAAGCTAATGGATGTTGGCCTTCATAACACGAGGATTTCAGTATAGGAGTAAAGAGGTTCTTCTGCAGTTGTATAGGGCCCTGGTAAGACCACATATGGAGTATTGTGTATAGTTTTGGTCTCCTAATTTGAGAAAGGACATCCTTTTAATTGAGGCAGTGCAGCGTAGGTTCACGAGATTGATCCCTGGGATAGCGGGACTGTCATATGAGGAAAGATTGAAAAGACTGGGCTTGTATTCACTGGAGTGTAGAAGGATGAGAGGGGATCTTATAGAAACATATAAAATTATAAAAGGATTGGACAAGCTAGATGCAGGAAAAATGTTCCCGATGTTGGGCGAGTCCAGAACCAGGGGCCACAGTCTTAGAATAAAGGGGAGGCCATTTAAAACTGAGGTGAGGAAAAACTTTATCACGCAGAGGGTTGTGAATTTGTGGAATTCTCTGCCACAGAGGGCAGTGTAGGCCAAATCACTGGATGGATTTAAGAGAGAGTTAGATAGAGCTCTAGGGGCTCGTGGAATCAAGGGATATGGGGAGAAGGCAGGCATGGGGTATTGTTTGGGGACGATCAGCCATGATCACAATGAATGGCAGTGCTGGCTCGAAGGGCCAAATGGCCTCCTGCACCTATTTTCTATGTTTCTATGTCCTTATACCTCCTCCCTCAACTCCATCCAGGGACCGCGATCGTCCTTACAAGTTGGACCGAGATTCACATGTACCTCCTCAAACCTCATCCACTGTATCCGGTATTCCATATGTGGACTCGTGTACATCAGCGAGCCCAAGCATAAACTGGGCGAGCGTTTCGCTGAACACTTACGCTCTGTCCACCAATACCTACGAGATCTACCGGTTGCTAACTATTTCATCTCCCCGTCCCATTCCCTTGCTGACCTTTCTGGTCTGGGCCTCCTCTATTGCTAGAGTGAGGCCACATGCAAGTTACAACACCAATACCTCATATTTTGTTTAAGTAACTTATCAGCTAGCCGTATGAACATAGAATGGTCTAATTTGAAGTGATTTCATCCTACACTCCTCTCCCCTCCCCTCCCTGCCCCTGTCCCCTTCCTCACCCTAGTTCTAGTATGGTGCTGGTGAAATATTCAACATCACTGTCAGGGAATAGTGAGATATCTAAACATTATTGGAGATTACTACTCTCGAACATTATTATGACATCTTCACATCACCACTCTTTCCACCTTCTACAGAGACTGCTCTCTCCGCAAAGCATTGGTTCACATCCCTTCCCATCCAAGCCAGCCCCTCATCAGGTACTTTCCCCTGCAACTGCATTCAGTGTTCCAGATGTGGCCTCCATTACATTGGCGAGACCAACCGCAGACGAGGTGACCGTTTCATCGAATAGTTGTGTTCAATCCTATTGTATTGGATCTCCAGGTAGTTAACCATTTTATCTCTGCTTCCCAATCCCATCCTGACCTTTCTGTCCTGGGCCTCATCCATTGCCAGAGTGAGGCAACATGCAAGCTGGAAAAAAACACAACCTTATATTCCACTTACAACCCAACAGTGTGAATATTGAATTCTCCAGTTTCAGATAACTAATCTACAAATAATCCCGCCCCTCGCCCCTCTTTTTTCCCCTCTAGTCCCTGTGTCCCACCTGGATTTGTTCCCATTTCTCTCCTTCCCCCCTCATGCCCCCACTCTGTTCCTTTCCACTTCTATTTCTTTAGCTGGCTTCACAATTGGCACCTCTTATGTGCCAATTTAAAATATATAAATGTCATAGAGACATACCATACAGTCAGCCCAACAGCCAACAATGGGAGAAGGTCGACTTTGTCACCACAAGGATTGTGCAGGGGTCACTTCTGCCTTAAATCCTCATGGACAGATCCAGCAGCCACATCATGATTGGTCAGGATGAGGTTCAGTAGGTTCATCATTTATCATTACACTCCCCACATCCAGACTCACCTGTGTATAACTGTATTACACCCAGACCCACCTGTGTATAACTGTATTACACCCAGACTCACCTGTGTATAACTGTATTACACCCAGACCCACCTGTGTATAACTGTATTACACTCCCCACATCCAGACTCACCTGCGTATAACTGTATTACACCTAGACCCACCTGTATAACTGTATTACACCCAGACTCACCTGTGTATAACTGTATTACACCCAGACCCACCTGTGTATAACTGTATTACACCCAGACCCACCTGTGTATAACTGTATTACACCCAGACCCACCTGTGTATAACTATTACACCGCCGAGATCCAGACTCATCTCTGTTGCTTCGACTGCTGGAAGTTGTTTGTGTTTTCTGAGCATCACTTCTCCAGGTACTGCATCACGATATGGTGATAGATGTCACAGGAATTCATGTCAGGAACAGACTGAAGATGGTGTGAGAGATCATCAGTGCACAAAGTTTCTCAACTACATTTTAAGATTGTGTTTCTACTCCAGATATCAATGAATGTGAGGATGACTCAAACATCTGTGTTCCAAATGCAATATGTGTCCACACTACGGGAAATCATCGGTGCACCTGTATGGATGGATTTGTCACAACCACCGGAGGCATTACGTTCACTGATAAAGCAGTAATTCAGTGTGAAGGTAAAGACTTCTGTGAGAAGGTTGCAAATCCAAAGCATTCACCGCTCTCACGTAGTTTAGTTTAGTTTATTGTGATGTGTCCTGAAGTTCAGTGAAAAGCTTTTGTTGTGTGCAATCCAGTCAGCGGAAAGATGATGCATGATTACAATTGAGCCAGTCACAGTGTATGGGCACATGACAAGGGAATAACGTTTAGTGTAAGGTAAAGCCACAGAAAGTCAGAAGGTCACCAAAGAGGTAGATAGTGGTTCACCACTGCTCTCTGGTTGTGGTAGGATGATTCAGTTGCTTGATAAAAGCTGGGAAGAAACTGACCCTGAATCTGGACGTGTGCATTTTCACACTTCAATACCGTCTGCCGGATGGGGAGAGGGGAGACGAGGGAGTGGCCAGGGTACGACTCATCCTTCATTATGCCAGTTGGTTTCACACTGTTCCTAAATTGCTGTATAATAAAACACATTTCTCCGCTATTGAGGAAAGGTAATGGAGTGGAGTGGGAGTAATTAGATGAAGTAGGATTTATTAGTAATTTACACAACCACCACTTTCAGTGAAATTGAAATAATGAATGGGTGGGGGATCTCCCACCTCCGGATAAAAGACGTACCTTTGGAATGAAGATGAGGAGAGATTTCTTTAGCCAGATGGTGGTTAATATGCGGAATTCATTGTAGTGGAGGCCAAGTCATTGGGTATTTTTAAACACAAAGGCCTAACCCATTTCCCTCTACAAACACTCTCCTCCATCTAGCGGAACATCTTCACCTTCAACAACTTCTCCTTTGACTCCCCTCACTTTCTCCAAAGCAAATGCATAGCCATGGGAACTGGCATGGGCCCAAGCAATGCCTACCTTTCTGTCAGGTACATCGAACAGTCCTTATTCCAGGTCTCCATGCACTGGTCCTATCTCCAACTATGTCAACGACTGCATCGGAGCTACCTCTTGCATCGGTACAGAATTCATGGACTTTATTAACTTCACCACTAACTTTCCCTCCACCCTCAAATACACCTGGACTATTGCGGACACCTCTGACCCTTTCTCGATTTCTCTGTCTCCATCACAGGAGACAGACTATCAATGGACATCTAGTACAAACCTACTGGCTCCCACATCTATATGGACTACACATCTTCCCACCCTGCCTCTTGCAGAGATGTGATTCCCGACTCCCAATACCTCTGTCTCCGCCGTATCTGCTCCCAAGATGAGGTGTCCATTCTAGAATATCAAAGATGTCCTCGTTCTTCAGGGAATGGGGGTTCCCCCCTTCTGTCATAGATGAGGCCCTCACACGTGTCTTCTCTGTGTCCCAGAGTTCTGCTCTCACTCCCCCTCCTTCAAGACGCAACATGGACAGAGTTCCCCCGGTCCTCTCCTTTAACGCCACTAGTCTCCGCATCCAATACATTATCCTCCAACATTGTCGTCACCTCCTGAGGACTCTCACCACTAATCGCATCTTCCCACCTCCACTCATTTCCACCTTCCGTAGGGACTGCTCCCTCCACAACATCTTGGTTCACTCATTCCTTCCCACTAAAACTACCATCCCCGCAGGTACAGTACTTTCTCCAGCAACCACAGCAAATGCAATAAAGGAGCGAGAGAGAAAACAGGGAATTACAGACCAGTTAGTCTGACTTCGGTGGTGGGAAAGATGCTGGAGTCAATTATTAAAGAGGTAATGATGGTGCATTTGGGTAGCAGTAAAGAGATAAGTCCAAGTCAGCATGGATTTATGAAAGGGAAATCATGCTTGACTATTCTTCTGACATTTTTTGAGGACGTGACAAGTAAAATGGACGAAGGGGAGCTACTGGATGTAGTGTATCTAGACTTTCAGAAAGCCTTTGATAAGGTCCCGCACGGGGGATTGGTGACTAAAATTAGAGCACATGGTATTGGGTGTATGGTATTGACATTGATAGAGAATTGGTTGGCAGACAGGAAACAAAGAGTAGGAGGCAGTGTAAACTGTGATGAGGATGTTAGAAGGTTGCAGGGTGTCCTGAACAGGTTGAGTGAGTGGGCAGATGCGTGGCAGATGCAGTATAATATAGATAAATGTGAGGTTATCCACTTTGGTGGCAGAAACAAGGAGGCAGATCATTATCTCTTTGGAGTTAGGTTAGGTAAGGGGGAGGTCGAGCGAGTCCTGGGTTTCCTTGTACACCAGTCACTGAAAGTTGGCGTGCAGGTACAGCAGGCAGTGAAGAAAGCTAATGGAATTTTGGCCTTCATAACACGAGGATTTCAGTATAGGAGTAAAGAGGTTCTTCTGCAGTTGTATAGGGCCCTGGTAAGACCACATCTGGAGTATTGTGTACAGTTTTGGTCTCCTAATTTGAGGAAGGACATCCTTTTAATTGAGGCAGTGCAGCGTAGGTTCACGAGATTGATCCCTGGGATGGCGGAACTGACATATGAGGAAAGATTGAAAAGACTGGGCTTGTATTCACTGGAGTTTAGAAGGATGAGAGGGGATCTTATAGAAACATATAAAATTATAAAAGGACTGGACAAGGTAGATGCAGGAAAAATGTTCCCGATGTTGGGCGAGTCCAGAACCAGGGGCCACAGTCTTAGAATAGAATAAAGGGGAGGCTATTTAAAACTGAGGTGAGGAAAAACTTTATCACGCAGAGAGTTGTGAATTTGTGGAATTCTCTGCCACAGAGGGCAGTGGAGGCCAAATCACTGGATGGATTTAAGGGAGAGTTAGATAAAGCTCTAGAGGCTCGTGGAATCAAGGGATATGGGGAGAAGGCAGGCATGGGTTATTATTTGGGGACGATCAGCCATGATCACAATGAATGGCAGTGCAGGCTCGAAGGGCCGAATGGCCTCCTGCACCTATTTTCTATGTTTCTATGTCCTTATACCTCCTCCCTCAACTCCATCCAGGGACCGCGATCGTCCTTACAGTTTGGACCAAGATTCACATGTACCTCCTCAAACCTCATCCACTGCATCCGGTATTCCATATGTGGACTCGTGTACATCGGCGAGCCCAAGCATAAACTGGGCGAGCGTTTCGCTGAACACTTACGCTCTGTCCACCTATACCTACGAGATCTACCGGTTGCTAACTATTTCAACTCCCCGTCCCATTCCCTTGCTGACCTTTCTGACCTGGGCCTCCTCTATTGCTAGAGTGAGGCCACATGCAAGTTACAACACCAATACCTCATATTTTGTTTGGGTAACTTATCAGCTAGCCGTATGAACATAGAATGGTCTAATTTGAAGTGATTTCATCCTACACTCCTCTCCCCTCCCCTCCCTGCCCCTGTCCCCTTCCTCACCCTAGTTCTAGTATGGTGCTGGTGAAATATTCAACATCACTGTCAGGGAATAGTGAGATATCTAAACACTATTGGAGGTTACTACTCTCGAACATTATTATGACATCTTCACATCACCACTCTTTCCACCTTCTACAGAGACTGCTCTCTCCACAAAGCATTGGCTCACATCCCTTCCCATCCAAGCCAGCCCCTCATCAGGTACTTTCCCCTGCAACTGCATTCAGTGTTCCAGATGTGGCCTCCATTACATTGGCGAGACCAACCGCAGACGAGGTGACCGTTTCACCAAATAGTTGTGTTCATTCCTATTGTATTGGATCTCCAGGTATTTAACCATTTTATCTCTGTTTCCCAATCCCATCCTGACCTTTCTGTCCTGGGCCTCATCCATTGCCAGAGTGAGGCAACATGCAAGCTGGAAAAAAACACAACCTTATATTCCACTTACAACCCAACAGTGTGAATATTGAATTCTCCAGTTTCAGATAACTAATCTACAAATAAACCTGTCCCTCGCCCCTCTTTTTTCCCCTCTAGTCCCTGTGGCCCACCTGGATTTGTTCCCATTTCTCTCCTTCCCCCCTCATGCCCCCACTCTGTTCCTTTCCACTTCTATTTCTTTAGCTGGCTTCACAATTGGCACCTCTTATGTATAAAATATATAAATGTCATAGAGACATACCATACAGTCAGCCCAACTGCCAACAAATGGGAGAAGGTCGACTTTGTCACCACAAGGATTGTGCAGGGGTCACTTCTGCCTTAAATCCTCATGGACAGATCCAGCAGCCACATCATGATTGGTCAGGATGAGGTTCAGTAGGTTCATCATTTATCACGATACCACTCCCTCAACACCCAGACCCACCTGTGATTAACTGTACCACACCCAGACCCACCTGTGTATAACTGTACCACACCCTCGACACCCAGACCCACCTGTGATTAACTGTACCACACCCTCGACACCCAGACCCACCTGTGTATAACTGTACCACACTCTCTACACCCAGACCCACCTGTGAGTAACTGTACCACACCCAGACACACCTGTGTATAACTGTACCACACTCTCTACACCCAGACACACCTGTGATTAACTGTACCACACCCTTTGGTGAGTCTGTCCTTGAACAAGATTGGAAACACCATTGGTTTACACTGGTGCGAATTAGATTGGATAATTCTATACATGAATACAGTTATTGCACACACAAATACAACAGGTTGTTCAAAGAGAAAAATACCCAAATATAGAATATAGTTTGCTAGCATGGTGGCGTTACAGTTACAGAGAAAAAAGGTCCAATATAAGCAATATGGTTTAGGTTGGAAGATCGGGATTACTCCCTAAATTACTGTTCACAATCTGATAACAAGGGAAGACGCTGTTCCTGAGTAGGGTGCTAACTGCTTTCAAGTTTCTGTACCTTCTGCCTGATGGGAGTGGAGTGAGGAGGGAATGACCAGGTGTGACTGGTCCTTGATTATGTTGGATGCTTCCCTGAGCCAGGGTGATGTGTAGATGGAGGCTGCTCTGTGTGATGGACTGTGCTACATCCACATCTCTTGAAGTTGCTGAGAGTTATTGCTGAATCTCCTCAGTGTCCTGAGGAAATGGGGACAATGTTGTGCTCTCTTGTCATTGATTCAATGTACTTGGTCCAGGACAGGTTGTTGGTGAAAATGTCAAAGAGTAGAGGCATCATTTGAAGGTGAGAGCAGCAATATTCACAGTAGATGTGCGGGGCAAGTTTTTTACACAGAGAGTGGTGAGTGCCTGGAACATGCTGCCTGAGGTAGTAGTGGAGGCTGATACGATAGTGATAAATAAGGGGCTTTTAGATAGGCACATGTACATGCAGGGAATGGAGGGATACGTATCACCCACAGGCAGAGGCCATTTGTTTAACTTGCATCATGCTCAGCACAGGCATTGTGGGCCGAAGGGTCTGTTCCTTTGCTGTACTGTTCTATGAGCCACCGTCTGTGCCATTTGTGTCATCTCCCAGCACCTCCGTTACTTCGGGCACTGAATATTGTTTGTGTTATCTGAGCATCATTGATCCAGATGATGCTCGTGACATGGTGATAGATGTCACAGCAATTCACGTCAGGGACAGACAAGAGGGTGTGAGAGACCATCAGTGCACCGGTAAGGACAGATTTATCCTCAACACTGGAGACATTAAGTGTCAAGGTAACAACTTCGGTAGAAACAAGGATCTGGTTCACAAAAATGGAAATAAAGTGTTGCAGTAACTCAGTGGGTCAGGCAGTATCTCTGAAAAACATGGAAAGATGACATTTTGGTTCAGGACCCTTCTTCAGACTTCTGTGAGGTTGCAAATCCTAACCTTCCGCCTCTCTACCAATAAATAATTGAAGTTGCACAACATGTGGAGAATTCACAAAGGACCAGCCTTATTGTCAGTTGGTTTCATATTGTTCCTACATTACTGTAGAACAAAACAAATTACACAGCTACTGAGACAATGTACTGAAGTGGGAGTAATTAGATCATATAGAATTTATTAGTAATTTTCACAAAACATAGAGCATACAATAGTACAGCACAGGAACAGGGCCTTCTCACACAATGTTGAACACCATATTAAGATAAACAAATTTCCACTGCCTCACATATCTCAACATCTATATCAGGCTCTATTTGCTTCTCGGCCACACGATTGGTTTGGGTCTTATCTTAGTATCATACTTGTCTAAATCTTCCCAAGTAGCTCGAGCAAATCTCTCCACCAGGATACTGGTGACCCTCCCGTTCAGCTGTAACCTGCCCTCTTGTACAGGTCACTCTCCTGGAAGTAAGCCCAATGGTCCATGTATGTGAAGCCCTCCCCACTGCACCTGCCCCTTCACCACACATCTATCCCAGCCATCTTCTCATTGCTTGCCTGGCTCGACAGCACAGTGTCTAATCCAGAGATTCATTCAATTTACCACCTGACTCCCCAGGAGACCTGGCAGGACCTCATCTGCCTCCCCACCGATGTTGTCGGTACCACTGTGGACCTGGCTGCTCACCCTTTCTTTCAGAATAATCTGTGCCACTCAGACATCTGTGACCGTGGTTCGCAGCCACAGAAACACCAGTCTGTGCCTCTGACTGGAGAGTCCCGTCTCACTATTGCTCCCCTGGTCTTTGCCCTACCCTGCTTTACACAGAGCCAGACACTGGTACCACTGACCTGGCTGCTGCTGCTGCCCCTGAGAGCCTCTTCTCCCTGACAGGGTTCAGAGCAGCAGAGCTGTGTGAGAGGGGGAGAACCACTAGCTGTGGCCTCTCCTGGCTGAGTTATGCATGAGTTTGGACAAAGGGCCTGTCCCTAGTCTGTGCTTCTCTGCAAATCTATAGACCTCACGCAGGAATTTACATTTGACAATTAACCTACCAATCCTCATATTTTTTGGATGTGTGAGTTTTACAGCAGTAAAAGAAGCCCTTCGGCCCAACTTTATTATGCTGATCAAAATGCCCCATCTAGTGGAGGGCCACCTGCCCACGTTTGGCCCATATCCCTGTAAACCTTTCCTCTCCCATACCTGTGCAAATGCATTTTAAATGTTGTTGGAGTATGTACCTCAATTACCTACTCTGGCTGCTCGTTCCATATACACACCCCCATCTGTGTGGAAACAATTGCCCCGAAGGTTCCCATTAAATCTTTCCCTTACTACTTTAAACCGATGTCCTTTGATTCTGGATTCCCTATTCTGGGTAAAAGACTGTGCCTGCGCCGGATCTATCCTCCTCATGATTTTATATCCATCCATAAGATCACGCCTCAGCCTACTGCACTCCAAGAATAAAGAATTAATCTCTCCCTACAGCTCTTTCAGTTTTGTTAGTTTAGAGATACAGCACTGAAACAGGCCCTTCGGCCCACCGAGTCCACACCGACCAGCGATCCCCACACATTAACACTATCCTACACACACCAGGGGAAATCTGCACACACACCAAGCCAATTAACCTACAAATCTGCCATAGTTGGGATCAAACCCGGGTCTCCGGAGCTGCAAGCTCTGTAAGGCAGCAACTCTACCGCTGCACCACCGCGGCTGCTCTTCTGATCTTCTGAAGATACAAATCTTCTCTGCTCTCTTTCCAACCTAATAACATCCATCTGATAGCAAGGTGAGCAAACCTGAACGCACTGCTCCAAATGTGGCTTCACAAACAGTTTGTACAACTATAACATAACATCCCAACTTCTGTGCTCAATACTCTGACTGATGGAGGCGAATGTACCAAACCCTTTCTTCACCACACTAACCACCTGTGACTCCACTTTCAGGGGACGATGTACCTGTAACCTTCATCCCTCTGCTCTTCAGTGCTTGCCATTGTCTGAGGATTCACTGTGAAGGGCCTGCTCAAGAAACACAGAAATATAGGTGCAGGAGGAGGCCATTTGGCCCTTTGAGCCAGCACTGCCTTTCATTGTGATCATGGCTGATCATCCACAATCAGTAACCCACGCCTGCCTTCTCCCCATATTCCTTGATTCCACTAGCCCCTAGAGCTCTATCTAACGCTCTTTTAAATTCATCCAGTGAATTGGCCTCTCTTCTGTGGCAGAGAATTCCACAAATTCACAACTCTCTGGGTGATTTTTTTTTTTCTCATCTCAGTTTTAAATGGCCTTCCCTTTATTCGTAGATTGTGGCCCCTGGTTCTAGAATTCCCCAACATTGGGAACATTTTTCTCAAAGTGCAACTCCTCTCCATCAGCCATTTATCAGCCCACTTGTCCAGCTGATCAAGAACCTGCTGCAATTTTTGATAGGAATCTTCACCGTCCACAGTTCTACCTACTTTTGTGTCCTCTGCAAGCTTACTAATCATACTTTGTACATTCTATCCAAATTGTTGGGAAAAACACAAATAGCAATGGGCACAACACATTGTGGCACACTACTAGCCACAGGCCTTTAGTCTGAAAAACAATCTTCCACCACCACAATCTGCTTCCTTTCATGAAGCATACTCTGTATCCAGTTGGGTAGTTCTCCCAGGAACTCAGACAATCTCACCTTCCAAAGCAGCCTACCATGCGGAACCCTTCTCAAAGGGAGGAGAAATGGATTCCTGAGAGGAGACCACGTGGGTAGAGGAGAAAGGTGCAAACTCCACAATCTTCAATGGTCAGGACCCTCCCTGGGTGATTGGCTGCAGTCGGGCAGCAGCACTTTTCTGTTAAATGTAAAGATAAAGGTTGCATGAAAGTAAGGTCATGAGGTCATAAGTGATAGGAGCAGAATTAGGTCATTTGGCCCATCTGCAATCTACTACGCCATTCAATCTTGGCTGTTCTATCTCTCTCTCCAAACCCCATTGTCCTGCCTTCTCCCCATAATCCCTGACACCCGTGCTAATCAAGAATCTATCTATATCTGCTTTAAAGGTATCCATTGACAGCCTCCACAGCCTCCTGTCGCTAAAAAATCCACTGATTCACCACCCTCTGACTAAAGAAATTCCTTCTCATCTCCTTCCTAACGGAACGTCCTTTAATTCTGAGGCGATGACCTCTAGTCCTAGACTTTCCCACCAGTGCAAACATCCTCTCCACATCCACTCTATCCAAGCCTTTCACTATTCGGTTCGTTTCAATGAGGTCACCTCTCATTCTTCTAAACTCCAGCGAGTTCAGGCCCAGTGCTGTCAAACGCTCATCATATGTTAATCCACTTATTCCTGGGATCATTCTTGTAACCTCCTCTGGACCCTCTCCAAGGCCAGCACATTCTTCCTCAGATATGGTGCACAAAATTGCTCACAATGCTGGAATGCTTACCGGAATCAGATGGTGATGGTGAAAGGTCCTTTATAACTACATATCCTCCTGATAGCTGCTGCAGCTGTCTTCTTGTTGAAACAAAGAACTACAGATGCTGGTTTACCAAAAAATGACACAAAATGCAGGAGTAACTCAGAGGGTCAGGCAGCATCCCTGCAGAATATGCATAGGTGACATTTCTGGTTGGGACCCTTCTTCAATCTGTTAGTAAGGTGGGGAGATGAAAACTGGAAGAGAGGAGGGGCAGGTAGTAGATAAGCACAAGCGAGGGTGGGTTGATAGGCAGATGGGTGGACAAAGGCCAGAGATGAAAACACACAGGCTGTGGGACAAAAGGATTAAAGAGTTGCGATTTAAGAATCCAGAGGATGAAATGTCGGGGGAGGGGAAGGGGAGTAATTGGTGCACGGCCAGTTGTGGCTCAGGGCAGCGGAGGGAAGAAGAAAGAGGGTAGTCTGGGGGTGAGAGGGGAGGGGATTCCACTGGGCCCCACCTGGCCTTGTACCTATTCCTTCCCTGCCCCCTCTTTTGTCCAACCATTTGCCCATCAAAAAGCCCTTAGCGTGTGTTCACCCATCGCCAACCATGCTTTGTCCTGTCCCATCTTCCTTCCAGTTCCCCCCCCCCCCCATACAATCGGTCTGAAGATGGGTCCCAACCCGAAATGTCTCCTGTCTAAATTCTCCAGGGTAGTGCCTGACCTGCTGAGTTATTCCAGCATTTTGGGTCTTTTTTCAACTATTTTCTTTTCTCTTCACAGATTTGATCAATCTTTGCCCAAAGAGTTCATCTGTTGTGGTAAGCTCATGTTTTTCACAGGTGCGTACTGGGGTCAGGAAAGGTGGGAGGAAGAAAACATCATTTGGGTTGTTACTATGAATTGGAGAATTCAATGTTTTTACTGTTGAGTTGCAAACTACCCAAGCAGTATTTGAAGTGTTGTTCCTCCAGTTTGAGTGTGGCCTTATTCTGACAATGCAGGAGGCCCAGGGCAGAAAGGCTGGTACGAGAATGGGAAGTGGAGTTAAAATGGTTAACAGCTGGGAGATCCAGTCGGTCTTGGCAGACCGAGTGAAGGTGTTCAGCGAAATGATCACTTTGTCTACACCTGGTCTCGCTGGACACCTGTAATGTAATGCTGAATGCAGTAGATGAGTTTAGAGGGGATGCAACTCACCTGAAAGCACAGCTGGTATCCTTGAATGGTGGTGAGCGAGGAGGTATAGGCCAAGTGTTACATCTCGTGCGGTTGCAGGGGAATGTACCTGAGGATGGTGCAGTTTAGGTGGGACGGGATGAGGAAACCAAGGATTGCGGAGGGAGTGGTCTCTGCAGATGTTGCTAGAAATTGAGGGCGTGTGCTGTAGGGGGAGATTGGGCAGGCAGGGAGTGTGGGAGACTGAGAGGTAATCTTACAGAGGTGTATAAAATCATCAGGGATATAGATAGGGTGAATGCACACAGTTCTTTCTCCCCAGGGCTGAGGAATTAAGAACTAGAGAACCATGATGAGAGGGAAAACATTCAATAGGAACCTGAGGGGCAACATCTTCATATATAGGGGGTGATACATATATAGAATAAGCTGTGAGAGGAAATAATTGAGAGAGGCGCAATAACAACATTTAAAAGACATTTGGATTGGTACACAGACTGGAAAGGGTCAAATGTACATTAATGGGACGAGCTTAGATGGGGCATCTTGGTCAGCATGAACAAATTGGGCCAAAGTGCCTGTTATTTTAGACTTTAGAGATACAGTGTGGAAACTGGTCCAGCCTGCCAAGTCCACACTGACCAGCGTTTCTATGCTTGTACATTGGATGGAAGGAGGGAGATGATTACAAATGAGTAAGAGAATATGCAATAAATTGAAGGATATGGAGCGGTGCAGAGGAATGGATAAAGTGCATGTTCACAGATGCTTGAAGGTTGATCGTGGTGATAAAGGCACTATCTCTATCCCAACAGGATATTCATTCATTTGCTGAGGTTTTCACCATGAGTTTGTCAAAGCTTTGCAACGCACGTTCAACAGAATTGTCCAAGTTGGTTTCCAATTTCCTGGAAATCATGGAAAATTACACAATAGCATCTGCCCGGAATTTACATCACCAACAAAAGGCAAACTTCGCTTCCAATACCTTGGGTAATGTAATAATCTTGTTTTTTTTCTGGCAGTAGTGAATAAAGTTCTGTTTTAGCCATTGGTTTCAGATACACAGTTGTTACCACCAGCCATTGAAACTGTTTATGTCTGGCAGTGAGGGAGGAAACTGGT
>NW_027601494.1:73000-78000 GCF_053455715.1 Rhinoraja longicauda | reverse complement strand
GGGTTGAGGGGGGGAAGGGGGACCTCCCCTTTTCCCAGTACCCCTCTTTCCCCGTTGGGCCCGTCCTCATAGGGTTTCCATTGTAACCGGGAGGGGGGGAGGGAGGGAGGAGGGAGGTGTGGAGGGAGGTGTGGAGGGAGGAGGGGAGGGGGAGGGAGGGGGAGGGGAGGGGGGAAGGGGAGGGGGAAGGTGGGAGGGGGTAGGGGGGAGGGGAGGGAGGGGGATCTCCCCTTTTCCCAGTACCCCTCTTTCCCCGTTGGGCCCGTCCCCGTAGGGTTTCCATTGTAACCGGGAGGGGGGGAGGGAGGGTGGAAGGAGGGGGGAGAGGGATGGAAGGGGAGGAAGGGGGGGAGGGATTGGGGAGGGAGGGATGGAGGGAAGGAGGGAGGGGGGAGTTAGGGGGGAGGGAGGGGGGAGGGAATTGGGGAGGGAGGGGGAGGAGGGGGGGAGGGAGTGGGGATGGAGGTGGGAAGGAGGGGGATGAAGGGGTTGAGGGGGGAAGGGGGAACTCCCCTTTTCCCAGTACCCCTCTTTCCCCGTTGGGCCCGTCCTCATAGGGTTTCCATTGTAACCGGGAGGGGGGGAGGGAGGGAGGAGGGAGGTGTGGAGGGAGGAGGGGAGGGGGAGGGAGGGGGAGGGGAGGGGGAAGGGGAGGGGGAAGGGGGGAGGGGGTAGGGGGGAGGGGAGGGAGGGGGATCTCCCCTTTTCCCAGTACCCCTCTTTCCCCGTTGGGCCCGTCCCCGTAGGGTTTCCATTGTAACCGGGAGGGGGGGAGGGAGGGTGGAAGGAGGGGGGAGGGGGAGAGGGATGGAAGGGTGGAGGGAGGGGGGAGGGAGGGTGGGGGAGGGTGGGATGGAGGGAAGGAGGGAGGGGGGGAGTTAGGGGCTGAGTGGTGATGGAGGTTGGGATTGAGGGGGGAGGGAGGGGGGAGCGAGTGGGGATGGAGGTGGGAAGGAGGGGGGAGGAAGGGGTTGAGGGGGGAAGTGGAAGCTCCCCTTTTCCCAGTACCCCTCTTTCCCCCACCACCAAGCCCCCTCCGCAACGACCCCTGTTTTCCCCCTCCCCAGTCCCCATTCTCAGACCCCCCCCCATTCTCTCTCTCCCCCAGACACACTCTCAGTGCTTTTTTCGAAACACTTGCCCCGGTGGCCCACGAGCATAGGGGCCCAATGCTGATCGTGACTTGCAATTAAAAAAAAAACTTTAAAAAAAGATAAGTGCTTTTTAAGTGCTTGTTTTGAAACATTCGCGGTCACATAGTGCTTCTCACTGCGATCTATTAGTGGTGCTTTTCGAAACAATGTAGCACCCATCTCACACAAGCATTGGGAGGATGGGAGGGAGGGAAGGGGAGGGAGGGAGGAGGGAGGTGTGGAGGGAGCAGGGGAGGGAGGGGGGAAGGGGAGGGGGAAGGGGGGGAGGGGGGAGGGAGAGGGGATGGAGGGGTGATGGGATGGGGAAGGGGGGAGGGAGGGGGACCTCCCCTTTTCCCAGTACCCCTCTTTCCCCGTTCGGCCCGTCCCCGTAGGGTTTCCATTGTAACCGGGAGGGGGGAGGGAGGGTGGAAGGAGGGGGAGGGGGAGAGGGATGGAAGGGTGGAGGGAGGGGGGAGGGATGGAGGGAAGGAGGGAGGGGGGAGTTAGGGGAGGAGGGGTGAGGGAGGTGGGGAGGGAGTTGGGGAGGAGGGGGGGGAGGGAAAAAAATACTTTAAAAAAAGATAAGTGCTTTTTAAGTGCTTGTTTTGAAACATTCGCGGTCACATAGTGCTTCTCACTGCAATCTGTTAGTGGTGCTTTTCGAAACAATGTAGCACCCATCTCAAACAAGAATTGGGAGGATGGGAGGGAGGGAAGGGGGGAGGAGAGAGGTGTGGAGGGATGAGGGGAGGGAGGGGGGGAAGGGGAGGGGGGAAGGGGAGGGAAAGGGGAGGGAGGGGGGATGGGATGGGGAAGGGGGGAGGGAGGGGGACCTCCCCTTTTCCCAGTACCCCTCTTTCCCCCACCACCAAGCCCCCTCCGCAACGACCCCTGTTGTCCCCAGTCCCCATTCACAGACCCCCCCCCCCCATTCTCTCCCTCCCCCATACACACTCTCAGTGCTTTTTTCGAAACACTTGCCCCGGTGGCCCACGAGCATATGGGCCCAATGCTGATCTGTGTATGTTAAGTGACTTGCAATAAAAAAAAATACTTTAAAAAGAGATAAGTGCTCTTTAAGTGATTGTTTTGAAACATTCGCGGTCACATAGTGCTTCTCACTGTAGCACCCATCTCAAACAAGCATTGGGAGGATGGGAGGGAGGGAAGGGGAGGGAGGGAGTAGGGAGGTGTGGAGGGAGGAGGGGAGGGAGGGGGGAAGGGGAGGGGGGGGGAAGGGGGGGAAGGGGGAGGGAGAGGGGAGGGAGGGGGGATGGGGGAAGGGGGGAGGGAGGGGGACCTCCCTTTTTCCCAGTACCCCTCTTTCCCCGTTGGGCCCGTCCTCGTAGGGTTTCCATTGTAACCGGGAGGAGGGGAGGGAGGGAAGGGGGAGGGAGGGAGGAGTTAGGGGAGGAGGGGTGAGGGAGGTGGGGAGGGAGTTGGTGAGGAGGGGGGGAGGGAGTGGGGATGGAGGTGGGAAGGAGTGGGGAGGAAGGGGTTGAGGGGGGAAGGGGGGGAGGGAGGGAATAGGGGCCCCATGCTGATCTGTGTATGTTAAGTGACTTGCACAACTTTAAAAAACTGGCAGTTGCTTTTCGCAACAATGTTGCAACCATCTCACACAAGCATTGTGACGTCACAAGCTGAAGACCTTGAAAAAAAAGGTCAGAAAAAAAATTATGTAAATTTAAAGTAGTAAACACCCAATAGCAGCTGCTTGTCCATCGCGAGCTGATCTCTCATTGGTGCACTGGGGGCCATTGTGACATCACACGCTGAAGCCCCTTCAAGAAAAGGGTTAGAAATGAGAAATTTTAACTTTAATATCTCTCTAGCTTTAAAAAGGTAGCTTCAATTTGAACGAAAGTACTTACAATAGTTGCCCATGTTAATGGTGAATATGGCGGTACAAAAATCGTAGCGCTTTGGTGTACCGTCTGGGAGGAGTAGGGTTTGTAAGTTATGGACAGAAATCTTCGGAATCTTCCGTACATACACACGGAATCTTCCGTATATACATACGGAATGTACGACCGCAGAGTTTTAGTAGTATACTAGACCAAGTGGGCCCGTTGGGCCCGTCCTCGTAGGGTTTCCATTGTAACCGGGAGGGGAGTGGGGGGGAGGGAAGGGGGAGGGAGGAGGGAGGTGTGGAGGGGAGGGGGGAGGGGAGGGGGGATGGGAGGAGGGAAAGGGGGAGGGAGAGGGGAGGGAAAGAGGGGAGGGAGAGGGGAGGGAGGGGGGAGGGAGGGGGACCTCCCCTTTTCCAGTACCCCTCTTTCCCCGTTGGGCCCGTCCTCGTAGGGTTTCCATTGTAACCGGGAGTAGGGGAGGGAGGGAAGGGGTGGGAGGGAGGAGGGAGGTGTGGAGGGAGGAGGGGAGGGGAGGGAGGGGGAGGGGAGGGAGGGGGGTAGGGGGGAGGGGGAGGGAGAGGAGGGGGGGAGGGAGGGGGACCTCCCCTTTTCCCAGTACCCCTCTTTCCCCGTTGGGCACGTCCTCGTAGGGTTTCAATTGTAACGGGGAGGGGGGAGGGAAGGTGGAAGGAGGGGGGAGGGGGAGAGGGATGGAAGGGTGGAGGGAGGGGGGGAGGGATTGGGGGAGGGAGGGATGGAGGGAAGAAGGGAGGGGGGGAGTTAGGGGGGAGAGAGGGGGAGGAGGGTGGGAGGGAGTGGGGATGGAGGTGGGAAGGAGGGGGGATGAAGGGGTTGAGGGGGAAGGGGGACCTCCCCTTTTCCCAGTACCCCTCTTTCCCCGTTGGGCCCGTCCTCGTAGGGTTTCCATTGTAACCGGGAGGGGGGGAGGGAGGGAGGAGGGAGGTGTGGAGGGAGGAGGGGAGGGGGAGGGAGGGGGGAGGGGAGGGGGGAATGGGAGGGGGGAAGGGGGAGGGAAGGGGGAGGGGAGGGGATGGAGGGGGATCTCCCCTTTTCCCAGTACCCCTCTTTCCCCGTTGGGCCCGTCCCCGTAGGGTTTCCATTGTAACCGGGAGGGGGGAGGGAGGGTGGAAGGAAGGGGGAGGGGGAGAGGGATGGAAGGGTGGAGGGAGGGGGGAGGGAGTGGGGGAGGGTGGGATGGAGGGAAGGAGGGAGGGGGGGAGTTAGGGGCTGAGTGCTGATGGAGGTTGGGATTGAGGGGGGAGGGAGGGGGGGAGGGAGTGGGGATGGAGGTGGGAAGGAGGGGGGAGGAAGGGGTTGAGGGGGAAAGTGGGACCTCCCCTTTTCCCAGTACCCCTCTTTCCCCCACCACCAAGCCCCCTCCGCAACGACCCCTGTTGTCCCCCTCCCCAGTCCCCATTCTCAGACCCCCCCCGTTCTCTATCTCCCCCAGACACACTCTCAGTGCTTTTTTCGAAACACTTGCCCCGGTGGCCCACGAGCATAGGGGCCCAATGCTGATCTGTGTATGTTAAGTGACTTGCAATTAAAAAAAATACTTTAAAAAAAGATAAGTGCTTTTTAAGTGCTCGTTTTGAAACATTCGCGGTCACATAGTGCTTCTCACTGCGATCTGTTAGTGGTGCTTTTCGAAACAATTTTGCACCCATCTCACACAAGCATTTGGAGGTTTGGAGGGAGGAAGGGGAGGGAGGGAGGAGGGAGGTGTGGAGGGAGGAGGGGAGGGAGGGGGGAAGGGGAGGGGGGAAGGGGGGAGGGGGAAGTGAGAGGGGAGAGATGGGTGATGGGATGGGGGAAGGGGGGAGGGAGGGGGACCTCCCCTTTTCCCAGTACCCCTCTTTCCCCGTTGGGCCCGTCCCCGTAGGGTTTCCATTGTAACCGGGAGGGGGGAGGGAGGGTGGAAGGAGGGTGGAGGGGGAGAGGTGTGGAGGGAGGGGGGAGGGATTGGTGGATGGAGGGATTGTGGAAATGA
>NW_027601494.1:55500-72500 GCF_053455715.1 Rhinoraja longicauda | reverse complement strand
TGGAGGCCAATTCTATGGACGCTTTCAAGAGAAACTAGATAGAGCTCCGAAGGATAGCGGAGTCAGGGGGTATGGGGAGTAGGCAGGAAGGGAGACTGATTGATAATGATCAGCCATGATCACATTGAATGGCGTTGCTGGCTCGAGGAGCCGAATGGCCTCCTCCTGCACCTATTGTCTATTGTCTATTATCTATACTCCAGTAATGCACATGCACGGTCATTAATACGGTCCGCGATACGGTATCGGGTGTTTTACTGTGATCTTCCTCCTGTGCCGACTCCTCACCATGTCTTCGCATTTGTCCAACAGTTCATTTGTGGTTAACCCCCACTCAGTACCTTCTCTTGTACATCAACACTGTTTGATTTACATGGACAATCTTAGTAGTCATCTTAGTACGAATGTTCAGCTCTGATCATAGTTGTTACTTAAGTCTGATCATTAGGTTAGGTGAGGTTAGACTACGACTATTATCATCACATGTTCCGAGGTGCAGTGAAAGGCGTGGGTTTGCACGCTATCCATTCAGATCAGTTATACCATCAGTTGCAACCAGATAAAGTCCTGGAGATGGAGCGAGGAAGATACAGAATGCAGAATATAGTTCATTGCATAGAATATCATGCTGAATATTGTCACGTTGCGTTCTCCGTAGAACTGGACACGTGCAGTTGGAGAACTCGAGTTCTGTGAAAACAGAAAGGAAAGAATTCGTGCAAAAATATCATTGACTGTGCCGAGGTGCATTGCTAGAACGACGGATGAAGCAATGCTTCTATGACCGATGTCAGATCCTGCTGGTTTGGTGTTGTTGTAAACACTGCAGGTGACAGGCGCTTTAGGTTTTAGCTTCAGTTTTAGGTTTAATATTTTTACATATTCCGAGGTGCAGCAAATAACTTGTTCTGCATGCTATCCAAAGAGATTACATTTCTTATGAAATGACACTATCGGTTCAAGGTCGTGGACAAAGGGCACTTGTGTATGTGGATCCACTCAGAGCGTGGTAACTGTATGGATTCACACAGCGGGTGGCGGACATATAGACTAAGCTGCAAAAGGAGGTAGTTGAAATAGAAACTATAACATCATTTAAAATACATTTGGACCAGCACATCTAGGAAGAGGTGAGAGTGATTCACGGCAACGGCGGCAGTTGGGACGTTGTAGATGGGATACATTGATCGGCGTTGGCAGGCTGTGTGGAAGGACCTGTCCCTGCGGTGTATGACACATGAAAATAGATAGAGCAAAGTGGAAGTTACAGCGTGCAGAACCCATGTATCAGCACTGCACCGCATAGTTGTACATCTGTACCTCAGACGAAGTTCAATGTCCATGATGGGGTAGAGGGAATTGAATAGTATCCTAACCTATGGAGGGACCGTTCATAAGCCCAATCACGGAGGAAATTAACCTATTCCTAAGTCTAGTTATGCGCACTTCCAAGCTTCTCTACCATTTGCCGGATTGGAGTTGGGGAAAGAAGAACTGAGTGGGGTTGGCCAAGTCTTTGATTATGTTGGGTGTTCGGGTAATGTTATGCAGCGTGGAATGTAGATGGTAATATGATTGGTCTGGGGTCTCTAATAGACTGGGCTACATTTACAACCCTCTGCAATTTCTCGCGGTCCTGGCAGAGTTATTCCCAGACCAAGCTGCCATGAAATGTGACAATATTCTTGTAGAAACATTGAAAATAGGTGCACGAGGAGGACATTTGGCCCTTCGATCCAGCACCGCCGTTCATTGTGATCATGGCTCATCATCCACAAGCAGTAACCTGTGCCTGCATTCTCCTTGATTCCACTAACCCCTAGAGCTCTATCTAACTCTCTTTCAAATTCAACAAGTGAATTGACCGCCATTGCCTTCTGTGGCAGAGAAATCCACAAATTCACAACTCTCTGGGTGAATAAGTTTCTTCCCACCTCAGTTTTAAATGGCCTCCCCTTTATTCTGTTTCCGTATTTTGACAAGGGTAACAGGGGACATAACAATTGTCTTTTTGTTTTCGTTTGTGTGCCTTCTAGGGTGTCGCTTCAATGTGATTGCTCCACGTCAGAGTGGCAAGATTTAAAAGAAAATGAAGGAAGGAATTTACACTCCAACGGTGGTGGATACATGGGACAAGCAGTGGAAGGAGTTAGTGGTGAAGTGTTCTACAGCTAGAGCGTTTGGTAATACAGATGCCAATGAGACAGTAGCAAGAAATAATTAGGTAGCTGTTGTGCAATAAATGTTGAGCAGGAACTGATTCTGCAACAATGTCCAGGTGGGCCGACGAGCAGCACCGATGTTGCTTTTGGTTTGAAAATTGATACCACACTGCATGTTGTTCGTCAATATCGGAGTTTTGATGAGATTATTAACTTCTGACATAACATATATTCCTTCTTTCTGCGGATATCTTCTGTCCTCTGAGTATATCCTGACCTCCTCTTGTATTTCAGATGCTGGAGAATTATTACGGCCCGCAACCCGGTATTAGCGTGTGTTTTGTTTTCTTACTCCCGTCCCCACACTTCACCTTCTCGCAATTGCCCAACAATCCATTTCTGGTTAACGGCCACTCATCACCTTCTCTTTTATATCAACACCACCTGTGTCTCGTGTACAATCTTAGTCAGCATCGTCGTACGACCATTCTCGCTCTGATCAGTGTTGTTATGTATCTCAGGTCATTTAGTCAGGGTAGGTCTATTATTATCACATGTAATATGACGTGCAGTGCAAAGCTTTGTTTTACATTCTTCACACAAAAACAATCTGTGTAAAGACAAGTGCAATAGATCGGATTGAGCGGAAGATACAGAATGAAGAATATAGTTCATGACACAGAATATCTTTCTGCATGTAGTTTTATAATTTCCACCAAACCCAGACTTGTCCGGGTATTTGGAATAACTAACAATCTTTTCTCAAGCCACCTTGCATAATTCCAGTCCACCGTTCTTCTGGGAGCTACATCTTTGCATTTGATGAACGAGAGATCGGTAGAAACACCAATCCTTTTTTGAACCCGATGTAAAATTCGTATTAAACTGTGCCGATATGCATAGGTAAATACAATACAGTACAATACAATATATATTTATTGTCATTGTACAGGGGTACAACGAGATTGGGAATGCGCCTCCCATACGATGCAATAATTTAATTAATTTAAACAACGAAACAAATTGTAAGTTTTAAGACAGAATAAAGTCCAAGTAGATCTGTGCCGGTTCACTGTGCGATGTGACCACCCGGGTCAGCAGGACCGGTTCATAGCAGCTATGGCCCTGGGGATGAAGCTGTTCCTGAGTCTGGAGGTGCGGGCGTAGAAGGCCTTGTATCGTCTGCCCGATGGAAGGGGTTCGAGCAGACTGTCGCAGGGGTGCAAAGAGTCTTTGTGGATGCTGGTGGCTTTTCTGAGGGAAAGGTTACAATGCTTCTATTAACTATGAAGCCTCCTTGGTTTGTAAAGGTGTAAACATAGAAACATAGAAACATAGAAAATAGGTGCAGGAGTAGGCCATTCGGCCCTTCGAGCCTGCACCCCATTCAATATGATCATGGCTGATCCTCCAGCTCAGTAACCTGTACCTGCCTACTCTCCATACCCCCTAATCCCTTTAGCCATAAGGGCCACATCTAACTCCCTCTTAAATATAGCCAATGAACTGGCCTCAACTACCTTCTGTGGCAGAGAATTCCACAGACTCACCACTCTCTCTGTGAAGAAATGTTTTCTCATCTCGGTCCTAAAGGACTTCCCCCTAATCCTTAAGCTGTGACCCCTGGTTCTGGACTCCCCCAACATCGGGAACAATCTTCCCGCATCTAGCCTTTCCAACCCCTTAAGAATTTTATATGTTTCTATAAGATCCCCCCTCAGTCTTCTAAATTCCAGCGAGTACAAGCCTAGTCTATCCAGTCTTTCTTCATATGAAAGTCCCGCCATCACAGGGATCAATCTGGTGAACCTTCTCTGTACTCCCTCTAAGGCAAGAACGTCTTTCCTAAACAATTAAGTTGAAAGGTTGATTTGAGATTTAAGCTTCAGGCTCACGTTCATTATTGTCACGTGTGTCGAGGCGCACGAATAACGTTGTTTTACATGCGATCTAAACGATATACAGATGTTATCAATTCAAACTGAAGAACAATAGATAAAGCCAAGGGAAGATACAGAATGCAGAACATAGTTCGCAGTATGGTGGCGCATCTGTTCCATAGAAAAATATCCGCCATGGAGTAGGGATGACAGACCATACTATCCGTACGTATGAACTATCGTGAAGGTGACAAGGTAGACCATCTGATCAACTGTTGGTCCTTTGAAGGCCACTATTTTTTCGAGGGACAAATCATGACTTCAATCTCTGCACCGAGTTGAAGACCCGTATCGCGCTCTATAAATGAGATAACGTCAAAGCATAATAGTCTACGGAGCATGTGCTGGTAAATGGGACTTATTAATTGGAAATCGTAGACAAGGATAGTTGCTGGGCTGTTTCTCTGCCGTGTGACTCGTGGCTCTCGGTCCAGTCTATGTACTTTTTTTCCATTTGTCGTATCACCGTTGTTAGTTAAAGCAGGGCTTCGCTCATTATTATCTTTATGGCCGAGCTCTAGGTGGAGTTAAGTTCTATATTCCTTGTATTCCTTGGATGGCAGGAGGCTAGGCGTGGGGGGGGGGTGTAATGTTACAAAGGTGTATAAATAGTGAGGAGAATAAATAGTGTGGATGCACTGTCATTTACCCAGAATGGAGAAGCAAATAACAGAGGTCAGAGGATTAAGAGAGGCTAGATTTACAAGGAACTGGAAGGAAAGACGTTGACACTCAGATGGTGATGGGTATAAAGAACGAGCTTTCAGTAACGGTCGTTGAGACATGTTGAAGATGGTGTATTTATACAGCCACAACATTTGGAATATAGCTACCAAATCGACTTTAGCAATAAGTAAGCATTATCGGCTATTTCTATTTCTATTGTTCGGCTTGAACTGATTTTGTAGCAATGTTCAGGTGCGATGGCGTTCTAATTTACATTCTAACTCAGATGCGCTTGAGTTGTGCGAAATAGCCATTTGTTTTTGGACTATCAGTTCTTTTATTGGGTCACTCATTTCGGACATTCGATACGTTTTCCTCACTCCACGGGTGTCATCTGAGTCTTCTGCGTTTATCTTGCTTCACACTTGCATTTCAGAATCCCGGCAATTACCACGGTCCAGGTGATCTGGGAATGAGTGTAGGGCTAGGGCGATGGCATCGTCCGTGGACCTGTTGTGACGGTAGGCGAACTGCAGTGGGTCAAGGCCGCTGGGTAGACTGGATATAATGCTTTCCATTACAAGCCTCCCAAAACATTTCATGATGGTGGATGTCAAGCCCACTGTTCGGTAGTCGTTTAAACTTGAGGTCTTGCGTTTCTTCGTCACCGGAATGATGGTGGTCTTCAAAAAGCAGCTGGGTACCTGAGAACGGAGTAGGGAGACAATAAAGATGTCCACGAATACAGGTGCTATCTTTTCCGCGCAGCTACTAAGGACATGGCCAGGAACTCCGCCTAGGCCTGTTGCTTATCGTGGATTTACCCAGAGCAAGGCCGCTCTAACCTCTGCAACTGTCACCCTGGGGAGAGGCACGCTGGAGTCTGAAGAGCCAGAAGTCACCATACAATGTATTCAGTTCATCAGGTGGGTTTGCACTATCACCAATGATATTGGCTGAACATTCTTTGCATCCATTTATCTTAATCAGACCGTGCCACATTCTCCGTGTGACCCAGAGGTTGTACCGGGACTTACGTTTCTCCAGGTATTGTCTCTTGGCATCCTTGATGGCTTTGCGGAGACCACAGACTCTTCACACCACGGGACCCACTCACAAGTTAGGCCATACTCTCGACCTAGTGTTATCGTCCGGATTCCCAATCTACAACATTGAAACTACTGAGGCCTGTCTATCGGTCCACAGCGCTATCATTTTTGACGCATCTCTGCCTTTATCTCCCGCAAAATCTCATCTCCCTGTTCGCTACTCCCGCGACATAAATTCATTGACTGCCAGTAAATTCTCCGAGGCTCTCACAGCTGCCCCCAACATCTGCACTATTGAGGCTTCTCCCCCCATCTCAGCACTGAGGAACTCACCTCTTTATTTAATATCACTTGCTCTTCCATCCTGGATTCTATCGCTCCCCTTAAAATGAAAAAGCCTAAACCCAAAGGTCGGCCTTGGCTCAATGACACCACCAAAGCCCTAAGAAGGGAGTGCAGAAAATCAGAACGGAGGTGGAAATGTGACAAGCTTCAAATTTCCTTCGAAATTCTGAGAAACAATCTTCTCAAATACCAGGAAGCAGTAAAGTCTGCTAGAGCACAATACTTCTCCGACCTTATTTCCAAAAACTCTCATAACTCCAAGGTCCTATTTAGCACAATTACCTCTGTCATATGTCCCGCCCCCAGTACCAGCTTAGTTGGGTCCCCTGCTAAGTGCGAAGAATTCGCTAAATTTTTCACCAGCAAAGTTGAGAACATTAGAATGAACATTTCCCCTCCCACCCGTGACCTAGCTGTCTCGCGAGTCTGTTCATCTAAATTGGACTGTTTCCAACCCGTCACTCTATCCTCCCTTGCAAAGCTTGTCTCCGCTATGAAACCTGCAACCTGCCCCCTTGATCCTGCCCCCACTGCCCTTTTGAAGGATGTCATTGCAATAGCCGGTCCCAGAATCCTCTCTATTTTCAACAGTTCTCTGGCCACTGGCACTGTTCCAACCTGTTTCAAGCACGCGGTGGTCCAGCCCCTACTGAAAAAACCTAACCTACACCCCACCTTGCCTAGTAACTACAGACCCATTTCCAAACTGCCATTCCTGTCAAAAGTCCTTGAAAAGGCAATTCTAAACCAATTAGTGCCCTACCTACACCAAAACACCATCCTGGAAAGTTTCCAGTCAGGTTTCAGAGCCCACCACAGCACAGAGTCTGCCTTGTTGAAGGTACACAACGACCTGCTTCTCGCCATCGACACCGGCGACTGTGCAATCCTGCTCCGTCTCGACCTCAGCGCAGCGTTCGATACAGTGGACCACACCATCCTTATTGACCGTCTCCGGTACGCGGTTGGCATTGATGGCACTGCCGTGAGCTGGTTCGCTTCCTACCTCAAAGATAGGAGTTTCGCCATCAACATAGGCAGTTATTCCTCTGCTCCAGCTAGCCCCTCCTGCGAAGTTCCACAAGGCTCCATCCTATGCCCCATTCTCTTCTCTCTATACATGCTCCCCCTTGGCCAAATCATTCAAAGGCACGGCATTTCTTTCCACTGCTATGCCGATGACACTCAGCTTTACCTCCCCCTGAAGCCCTACAACCAGTCAAATTTAAACAGCCTCTTACACTGCCTTGAGGACATAAAATGTTGGATGGCACAGAACTTCCTCTAATTAAACGAGAGCAAGCCTGAGGTCATCCTATTAGGCCCCCCGACTCCATCAAATCGATAACAGGCAGTCTTGGAAGCCTATCCTGTCTAGTCAAACCGCATGTCAAAAACCTCGGCGTGTTATTTGACTCTGCATTAAAATTTGACAAGCAAGTCAACGCTGTGGTAAAAGCCAGCTTCTTCCAACTTCGTACCATAGCTAAAATCAAACCTTTCCTCCAATTCGACGGCACTGAAAAAATCATTCACGCTCTCATTTCCTCCCGCCTAGACGATGGCGATGTAATTTTCACTCTAACTCAAGTGCGCTTGAGTTGTGCGAAGTATGCATTTGTTTAGGACTATCAGTTATTTTATTGGGTCACTCATTTCGGACATTCGATACGTTTTCCTCACTCCACGGGTGTCATCTGAGTCTTCTACGTTTATCTTGCTTCACACTTGTATTTAAGAATCCCGGCAATTACTACGCTCCAGGTGATCTGGGAATAAGTGTAGGGCTAGGGCGATGAAATCGTCCGTGGACCTGTTGTGGCGGTAGGCGAACTGCAGTGGGTCAAGGACGCTGGCTAGACTGGATATAATGCGTTCCATTACAAGCCTCCCAAAACATTTCATGATGGTGGATGTCAAGGCCACTGTTCGGTGGTCGTTTAAACTTGAGGTCTTGCCTTTCCTCGACACTGGAATGATGGTGGTCTTCAAGAGGCAGTTGGGTACCTGAGAACGGAGTAGGGAGAGAACAAAGATGTCCACGAATACAGCTGCTAGCGGTTCCGCTCAGCTACTAAGGACACGGCCATGAACTCCGTCTAGGCCTGTTGCATTTCGTGGATTTACCCACAGCAAGGCCGCTCTAACCTCTGCAACTGTCACCCTCGGGAGAGGCACACTGGAGTCTGAAGAGCCAGAAGTCACCATACAAAGTATTCAGTTCATCAGGTGGGTTTGCACTATCACCAATGATATTGGCTGAACATTCTTTGCATCCATTTATCTTAATCAGACCGTGCCACATTCTCCGTGTGACCCAGAGGTTGTACTGGGACTTAAGTTTCTCCAGGTATTGTCTCTTGGCATCGTTGATGGCGTTGCGGAGACCACAGACTCTTCACACCACGGGACCCATTCACAAGTTAGGCCATACTCTCGACCTAGTGTTATCGTCCGGATTCCCAATCTACAACATTGAAACTACTGAGGCCTGTCTATCGGACCACAGCGCTATCATTTTTGACGCATCTCTGCCTTTATCTCCCGCAAAATCTCATCTCCCTGTTCGCTACTCCCGCGAAATAAATTCATTGACTGCCACTAAATTCTCCGAGGCTCTCACAGCTGCCCCCAACATCTGCACTATTGAGGCTTCTCCCCCCATCTCAGCACTGAGGATCTCACCTCTTTATTTAATATCACTTGCTCTTCCATCCTGGATTCTATCGCTCCCCTTAAAATGAAAAAGCCTAAACCCAAAGGTCGGCCTTGGCTCAATGACACCACCAAAGCCCTAAGAAGGGAGTGCAGAAAATCAGAACGGAGGTGGAAATGTGACAAGCTTCAAATTTCCTTCGAAATTCTGAGAAACAATCTTCTCAAATACCAGGAAGCAGTAAAGTCTGCTAGAGCACAATACTTCTCCGACCTTATTTCCAAAAACTCTCATAACTCCAAGGTCCTATTTAGCACAATTACCTCTGTCATATGTCCCGCCCCCAGTACCAGCTTAGTTGGGTCCCCTGCTAAGTGCGAAGAATTCGCTAAATTTTTCACCAGCAAAGTTGAGAACATTAGAATGAACATTTCCCCTCCCACCCGTGACCTAGCTGTCTCACGAGTCTGTTCATCTAAATTGGACTGTTTCCAACCCGTCAGTCTATCTTCCCTTGCAAAGCTTGTCTCCGCTATGAAACCTGCAACCTGCCCCCTTGATCCTGCCCCCACTGCCCTTTTGAAGGATGTCATTGCAATAGCCGGTCCCAGCATCCTCTCTATTATCAACAGTTCTCTGGCCACTGGCACTGTTCCAACCTGTTTCAAGCACGCGGTGGTCCAGCCCCTACTGAAAAAACCTAACCTAGACCCCACCTTGCCTAGTAACTACAGACCCATTTCCAAACTGCCATTCCTGTCAAAAGTCCTTGAAAAGGCAATTCTAAACCAATTAGTGCCCTACCTGCACCAAAACACCATCCTGGAAAGTTTCCAGTCAGGTTTCAGAGCCCACCACAGCACAGAGTCTGCCTTGTTGAAGGTACACAACGACCTGCTTCTCGCCATCGACACCGGCGACTGTGCAATCCTGCTCCGTCTCGACCTCAGCGCAGCGTTCGATACAGTGGACCACACCATCCTTATTGACCGTCTCCGGTAGGCTGTTGGCATTGATGGCACTGCCGTGAGCTGGTTCGCTTCCTACCTCAAAGATAGGAGTTTCGCCATCAACGTAGGCAGTTATTCCTCTGCTCCAGCTAGCCCCTCCTGCGGAGTTCCACAAGGCTCCATCCTAGGCCCCATTCTCTTCTCTCTATACATGCTCCCCCTTGGCCAAATCATTCAAAGGCACGGCATTTCTTTCCACTGCTATGCCGATGACACTCAGCTTTACCTCCCCCTGAAGCCCTACAACCAGTCAAATTTAAACAGCCTCTTACACTGCCTTGAGGACATAAAATGTTGGATGGCACAGAACTTCCTCTAATTAAACGAGAGCAAGCGTGAAGTCATCCTATTAGGCCCCCCGACTCCATCAAATCGATAACAGGCAGTCTTGGAAGCCTATCCTGCCTAGTCAAACCGCATGTCAAAAACCTCGGCGTGTTATTTGACTCTGCATTAAAATTTGACAAGCAAGTCAACGCTGTGGTAAAAGCCAGCTTCTTCCAACTTCGTACCATAGCTAAAATCAAACCTTTCCTCCAATTCGACGGCACTGAAAAAATCATTCACGCTCTCATTTCCTCCCGCCTAGACGATGGCGATGTAATTTTCACTCTAACTCAGGTGCGCTTGAGTTGTGCGAAGTATGCATTTGTTTAGGACTATCAGTTATTTTATTGGGTCACTCATTTCGGACATTCGATACGTTTTCCTCACTCCACGGGTGTCATCTGAGTCTTCTACGTTTATCTTGCTTCACACTTGTATTTCAGAATCCCGGCAATTACTACGCTCCAGGTGATCTGGGAATAAGTGTAGGGCTAGGGCGATGAAATCGTCCGTGGACCTGTTGTGGCGGTAGGCGAACTGCAGTGGGCCAAGGACGCTGGCTAGACTGGATATAATGCGTTCCATTGCAAGCCTCCCAAAACATTTCATGATGGTGGATGTCAAGGCCACTGTTCGGTGGTCGTTTAAACTTGAGGTCTTGCCTTTCCTCGACACTGGAATGATGGTGGTCTTCAAGAGGCAGTTGGGTACCTGAGAATGGAGTTGGGAGAGAACAAAGATGTCCACGAATACAGCTGCTAGCGTTTCCGCTCAGCTACTAAGGACACGGCCAGGAACTCCGTCTAGGCCTGTTGCTTTTCGTGGATTTACCCACAGCAAGGCCGCTCTAACCTCTGCAACTGTCATCCTCGGGAGAGGCACACTGGAGTCTGAAGAGCCAGAAGTCACCATACAAAGTATTCAGTTCATCAGGTGGGTTTGCACTATCACCAATGATATTGGCTGAACGTTCTTTGCGTCCATTTATCTTAATCAGACCGTGCTACGTTCTCCGTGTGACCCAGAGGTTGTACTGGGACTTAAGTTTCTCCAGGTATTGTCTCTTGGCATCCTTGATGGCGTTGCGGAGACCACAGACTCTTCACACCACGGGACCCACTCACAAGTTAGGCCATACTCTCGACCTAGTGTTATCGTCCGGATTCCCAATCTACAACATTGAATCTACTGAGGCCTGTCTATCGGACCAAAGCGCTATCATTTTTGACGCATCTCTGCCTTTATCTCCCTCAAAATCTCATCTCCCTGTTCGCTACTCCCGCGACATAAATTCATTGACTGCCAGTAAATTCTCCGAGGCTCTCACAGCTGCCCCCAACATCTGCACTATTGAGGCTTCTCCCCCCATCTCAGCACTGAGGATCTTAGCTCTTTATTTAATATCACTTGCTCTTCCATCCTGGATTCTATCGCTCCCCTTAAAATGAAAAAGCCTAAGCCCAAAGGTCGGCCTTGGCTCAATGACACCACCAAAGCCCTAAGAAGGGAGTGCAGAAAATCAGCACGGAGGTGGAAATGTGACAAGCTTCAAATTTCCTTCGAAATTCTGAGAAACAATCTTCTCAAATACCAGGAAGCAGTAAAGTCTGCTAGAGCACAATACTTCTCCGACCTTATTTCCAAAAACTCTCATAACTCCAAGGTCCTATTTAGCACAATTACCTCTGCAATATGTCGCGCCACCAGTACCAGCTTAGTTGGATCCCCTGCTAAGTGCGAAGAATTCGCTAAATTTTTCACCAGCAAAGTTGAGAACATTAGAATGAACATTTCCCCTCCCATCCGTGCCCTAGCTGTCTCACGAGTCTGTTCATCTAAATTGGACTGTTTCCAACCCGTCACTCTATCCTCCCTTGCAAAGCTTGTCTCCGCTATGAAACCTGCAACCTGCCCCTTGATCCTGCCCCCACTGCCCTTCTGAGGGATGTCATTGCAATAGGCGGTCCCAGCATCCTCTCTATTATCAACAGTTCTCTGGCCACTGGCACTGTTCCAACCTGTTTCAAGTACGCGGTGGTCCAGCCCCTACTGAAAAAACCTAACCTAGACCCCACCTTGCCTAGTAACTACAGACCCATTTCCAAACTGCCATTCCTGTCAAAAGTCCTTGAAAAGGCAATTCTAAACCAATTAGTGCCCTACCTACACCAAAACACCATCCTGGAAAGTTTCCAGTCAGGTTTCAGAGCCCACCACAGCAGAGTCTGCCTTGTTGAAGGTACACAACGACCTGCTTCTCGCCATCGACACCGGCGACTGTGCAATCCTGCTCCGTCTCGACCTCAGCGCAGCGTTCGATACAGTGGACCACACCATCCTTATTGACCGTCTCCGGTACGCGGTTGGCATTGATGGCACTGCCGTGAGCTGGTTCGCTTCCTACCTCAAAATTAGGAGTTTCGCCATCAACATAGGCAGTTATTCCTCTGCTCCAGCTAGCCCCTCCTGCGGAGTTCCACAAGGCTCCATCCTAGGCCCCATTCTCTTCTCTCTATACATGCTCCCCCTTGGCCAAATCATTCAAAGGCACGGCATTTCTTTCCACTGCTATGCCGATGACACTCAGCTTTACCTCCCCATGAAGCCCTACAACCAGTCAAATTTAAACAGCCTCTTACACTGCCTTGAGGACATAAAATGTTGGATGGCACAGAACTTCCTCTAATTAAACGAGAGCAAGCCTGAGGTCATCCTATTAGGCCCCCCGACTCCATCAAATCGATAACAGGCAGTCTTGGAAGCCTATCCTGCCTAGTCAAACCGCATGTCAAAAACCTCGGCGTGTTATTTGACTCTGCATTAAAATTTGACAAGCAAGTCTACGCTGTGGTAAAAGCCAGCTTCTTCCAACTTCGTACCATAGCTAAAATCAGACCTTTCCTCCAATTCGACGACACTGAAAAAACCATTCACGCTCTCATTTCCTCCCGCCTAGACTACTGCAACTCCCTATACACTGGGATCAGCCAATCTTCCCTGTCCCGCCTGCAACTGGTCCAAAACGCCGCAGCGAGACTCGTGACGAGTACCCGTAAAAGGGACCACATCACGCCGATTCTGACCTCTCTCCACTGGATCCCTGTACGGTACAGGATCAACTTCAAGCTCCTCCTATTCACATATAAAGCCCTAAATGGACATTCCCCCCCCACTACATCAAAAATCTTCTAACCCACCTCTCTAACTCCAGGTCCCTCAGGTCGGCCGACTTGGGGCTACTCACTATCCCGCGGTCTAGGCTTAAGCTCAGGGTTTAACACGCTTTTGCGGTTGCAGCTCCTAGACTGCGGAACAGCATCCCTCTCCCCATCAGAACTGCCCCCTCCATCGACTCCTTTAAGTCCAGGCTCAAAACCTATTTCTACTCCCTAGCGTTTGAGGCCCATTGAGGAGGCGCTGTGAACTGTTTTGTATGTGCTGATATGTTTGTGTGGTACTGTATGTTTCATTTTTTCCTTAGTACCTTAACAGATGTACAGCACTTTGGTCAACGTGGGTTGTTTTTAAATGTGCTATACAAATAAAATTGACTTGACATGACTTGACTATATGCAAGCCCTCTTGAAATAAATGCTATTAAATAAGAGGAATATATCGGCTAGATGCACAGAGTCCCTTGCCCAGAGTAGGGGAAATGAGAACCAGAGGACATAGGTTTAAGGTGAGGGGGGAAAGATTTAGAAGGAACCCGAGGGGCAACTTTTCCACACAGCGGGTGGTGGGTGTATGGAACGAGCAGCCGGAGAAGGAAGTTGAGGCAGGGACTATCACACAGTTTAAGAGACACTTGGACAGGTACATGGATATGACAGGTTTGGAGGCATATGGGCCAAACGCGGGCACGTGGGAATAGTGTAGATGGGGCATGTTGGTCGGTGTGGGCAAGTTGGGGCGAAGGTAGGGCCTGTTTCCACGCTGCATCACTCTGTGACTCTAAATACTAACTCCGTGCAGTAGTCTGATTGTGGAGAGAAAGAAACTGTTCCTGATAAACTCCGGAACTCCCCGTAAAGTGGCAACACAAGTAGACAGAGCGGTGAAGAAGGCGTGTGGTCCGCTTGCCTTCATCTGCCGCGGAATCGAGTTCAAGAGCCAGGACGTCAAGATGCATCTCTCCAGGACTTTGGTCAGGCTGCATTTGGAGTATTGCACGCAGTTCTGTTCGTCCCACACTACAGGAAGGATGTGGGGGCTTTGAAGAGGACGAGAGGGGAGTCACAGAGACAGGGAGAGGGAGTTTAGGGGCCGGAGGGGAGGGGTTCACAGAGACAGGAGGGGATGTAGGGGCGGGAGGGGAGGGTGTCACAGAGACGAGGAGAGTGTGGGGTGTAAGGGCAGGAGGGAGGGGGTCATAGAGAGGGGGTGTAGGGGCAGGAGGGATGGGGTCATAGAGAGGGGGTGTAGGGACCGGAGGGGAGGGGGTCACAGAGATTGGTGTAGGAAACACTCTCTCCCCTCCCCAGGGAAGAGGCACAGGGACAGCTGTTACATCCCATGGCGGCTAACCGTTCTAACCGCATTTCCCAAGAATGGCGTTGGAGAGAGAAGTGGGGGCGAGCAGGAGGAGAGTTGGGGAAAAGAGAGAGAGAGACAGATAGGTAGAGATAGCTGAGAAGACGAAAGGGGAAGAGATGGAGGGGCAGTGAATTATCAAAGGGAGATTGGGAAGATGAAGAGGGAGGGGTGTTCAGAGCGAGTGGGTTGGCAAAAGGTAGAGGGGGAAGCGTGAGATAGATAGAGAGAAACTGAGGGAGAGATGCAGTGAGAGTGAGAGGGGAGGGAGGGGTAAGGGGTGAAAGGTTGACAGAGACAGGGGCGCAGAGAGACAGAATAGAGAGGGTAGGAGAGAGAGTCACAGTTCAAAGAGAGGGCAGCAGTAAGGATGGAGGGAGAGAGAAAGGGAGGAGGGAGATGTGCCGCATCATTCGCTGTGTTATTTGGGTTTCGGACAATTCTGAAGCCACAATGTTTCTGTTCTCTGAGTGTGGTGAGTCTTTGGGTCGTTCCTCCTCAGAGGTGACGAAGGCAGAGAATGTTATTGTCCCGGCGCAAAATCAGACCCACTGCAGGCAAGCAAGGAATGAATGGTTTCCGGCCTCGCCGGGAGTGTGGGGTTGAGGTTGCAGTCAGTTAAGCCGCGATCATATTGAGCGGTGAACCAGAGTGGAGGGGCCATTTTAGTGCGAGGTGATCTGTTGACCTAACTCCTCAACCTGAGAAACATGTTCGCCCACTCCACCATCAAACTGGGCACCAGAAGCCCTGAGAGGGTCCCTGGAATTTGGGATTGCCTTAGTGAGTGAAGCGGATTGAAGGAAATCAGACAAACAACATGAGGCGGAGAGTTGGACCTGATGGAGTTTGAAACAATATCCCCTTTGCTGGAGCAATGCCGCTCCCAATTTCCATCCCTCAGCTTCGCCACGATTCCCAGTCTTTGGAGTTTCTCAATCAATTCCCTGAATAAATCACGACCTGTCTCAGCAGGGATTTCACTTGTCTGATGTCATCTATTTGCGAATCATTTCAAAATCTCTATTTTTAAACACTATTGAAACTTGACTGTCCCGGTGGAGACGGAAAGTGGTATAAAATCTCCGGGAATGTTCTGCCCCAGCATTTCATTCCGAGAGATTACCGGTAGCTCACTTGGACACGTCGCTGGGCAGAGAAAATGGGGGAAAAGCTTTGGGAATATTTCGACGTGGACAAAATCTTGTACGTGATCATTGCTGCCGTTGGAGTCCCTGGTAAGTGAGCAGAACAATTCAAAATTTATAACTCCGTCTGTGCACCGGTGTTGCCCTGAATCTGATTCTGTTACAAGATTCCCAACTGATAATCGTTGTTCAAGTATATGTGAAGTATATCAATCCTCTCAGTGAAATATTTTTGAATTAACGCTGTGATTTTTCTTATTTTCAGACAGCCGAAACTAACCCTCTTTTTCTCCCACTGCCGGGACCCACTAGAATGTTGTTCTTGCCTTCAGTGGGACCTTGCCCAGAGTTGTCCCAGTGCCCGGGACAGGCAGCTCTCCGGGACGGTGTGACTGGAAGGGGTTTTCATTGTGAAGTTCCCTGTGTCTGAGTTATTGATCAGAGTGAACACCCGCTCCTGTGGACACGTCTCACTGTGGAGTCTGTCACAGTCGGATTCAACCTGCCTGTTGGTCAATAATTGGATCGATCTCCTGAAACGGTGGCCGCGGATCTACCGGCGTGTGTTGTTACCGAACTGAACTCACTGTGGAATGAATCCATTAGCGGAGCCACTCTGCGGCCGGATCCTAAGTTGTCCCTGCCTTCCCTCTGGAACCCTCCTCGTCCCCATCAGATGCCGAGTTCCCAGAGCCCTGGTTAAACGCGGCCGGTCACGGTTAAGTCTGTGAAACCGACCCCATCAGAGACTGTGAGCGGGGTTAACTGTAGACAGGACCATTCCGCCTATTGTAGCGGGCGGCTGCTCGTTCCCTCCCCGCCCTTTACCCCGCCCGTCGCCTTATCTCCTCTCCCCTGAAGCGGGCAGGTCGGGCACAGTCGGAGCCGGGTCTGACATTGTTAAACCTGCAGCCGCGCACCGACTCCAACACTCCTGATCTCCAGCTGAAAGTGGAGCCGGTGTTCAGCCCCGGAGACCGTGTTCAGTAATGCCCAGTGTCCGTCCCCTTCTCTTTCCGCAGTGAATTTAGTGGCGATTGTGATCCTGTCCCGGGGAAAGTGCGGCCTCTCCACCTGCACCACTCGCTACCTGGTGGCCATGGCAGCGGCCGATCTACTCACCCTGATCACCGAGGTCATTTTCACTTGGATCCGATACCATTA
>NW_027601494.1:0-50000 GCF_053455715.1 Rhinoraja longicauda | reverse complement strand
GAGAGAGAGAGAGAGAGAGAGAGAGAGAGAGAGAGAGAGAGAGAGAGAGAGAGAGAGAGAGAGAGAGAGAGAGAGAGAGAGAGAGAGAAAGAGAGAGAGAGAGAGAGAGAGAGAGTGAGAGGGAGAGGGAGAGAGGGAGAGGGAGGAAAAGAGAGAGAGAGGGAGAGTGAGAGTGAGAGTGAGAGGGAGAGGGAGAGGGAGAGGGAGGAAAAGAGAGAGAGAGAGAGAGAGAGGGAGAGGGAGAGGGAGAGGGAGAGGGAGAGGGAGAGGGAGAGGGAGAGGGAGAGGGAGAGGGAGAGGGAGAGGGAGAGGGAGAGGGAGAGGGAGAGGGAGAGGGAGAGGGAGAGGGAGAGGGAGAGGGAGAGGGAGAGGGAGAGGGAGAGGGAGAGGGAGAGGGAGAGGGAGAGGGAGAGGGAGGAAAAGAGAGAGCGAGAGAGAGAGAGGGAGAGTGAGAGTGAGAGTGAGAGGGAGAGGGAGAGGGAGAGGGAGGGGGCATAGATGCACAGGGAGATAATGTAACAGACAGACAGACAGATGGATTGGAGGGTGAGAGTGGTGGAGATTGTCAGGCACTGGACTGTACCAGATGTGAATAGAATGAATGCAGATTGACAGAAAGCTGGACAACACCCCTGAGGATGTGGAAGAGATATTGTGATACAGATAACCCATAAACGCTGGAAATACCCAGCAGGTCAAACGACAACAGTCTGCCTGTCACTTCCTTCTTTGTTGTTTGTTTGTATGAGTTAAATGTTCTTTAGCTTGTTTTATGTGGGGGGTGGGGGGGTCGGGGGAAACTTTTTATAATCTCTTATCTCGGCATTTCTGTGGTCTGAGGGAACGTTGCAACGTTCTCACCTTCATCACCAGACTGATCGTTAGAAGTTTTCCTGCAGGAGGATGCTGAGTCAGCGGTTCCCGGAGCTTTTCCAGATGCTCCATCTGAAACACAAAAAAGTAGACGCAAGGAACTGCTGATGCTGGTTTATCAAACAAAGGCACAAACTGCTGGAGGAACTCAATGGGTCAGGCAGCATCTCTGGAGGACATGGTAGGTGACGTATCGTGTTGGGACTAAAGAAATGTCCTGGTCCTGGAACGAGGACAGTGGTGGTCCCAGTTCCCTGTGATTCTGCGGGAAGATGGAGGGGGCTGAGCTGTACCACCTCCCCCTCAGCACACCGCCCCCAGGGGTCAGCCGGAAATGTCCAGACTAGGGATACTGAGAGGTTACTCCTGAGCCACATGTTGCTCCTGCACCAGCAGCCTGGTGTTCTTTACGACCCACATTTGTGTGTTTGAGTCAGGACTGTCATTCCCCTCGCTCACTGTGCCCATGTCCACTGGCAGCAGAGACACCACAGTTAAAACCAAGTGACCATTGGCCATCCTCTCTGCTGCAGTGATGCTGTGGGCAGTGGTGTGTGTAGACTGGGCCACACAGGGCAGTGATGCTGTGTGTGTAGACTGGGCCCCACAGGGCAGTGATGTGTGTGTGTGGACTGGGCCACACAGGGCAGTGATGTGTGTGTGTAGACTGGGCCATCACACAGGGCAGTGATGCTGTGCCCAGCGGTGTGTGTAGACTGGGCCACACAGGGCAGTGATGTGTGTGTGTAGACTGGGCCCCACAGGGCAGTGATGCTGTGGCCAGTGGTGTGTGTAGACTGGGCCACACAGGGCAGTGATGCTGTGCCCAGTGGTGTGTGTAGACTGGGCCACACAGGGCAGTGAGGCTGTGCCCAGCGGTGTGTGTAGACTGGGCTACACAGGGCAGTAATGCTGTGCCCAGTGGTGTGTGTAGACTGGGCCACACAGGGCAGTGATGCTGTGCCCAGCGGTGTGTGTAGACTGGGCCACACAGAGCAGTGGTGCTGTGCCCAGTGGTGTGTGTAGACTGGGCGGCCACACAGGGCAGTGATGCTGTGCCCAGTGGTATGTGTAGACTGGGCCACACAGGGCAATGATGTGTGTGTGTGTAGACTGGGCCCCACAGGGCAATGATGCTGTGCCCAGTGGTGTGTGTAGACTGGGCCCCACAGGGCAGTGATGCTGTGCCCAGTGGTGTGTGTAGACTGGGCCACACAGGGCAGTGAGGCTTTGCCCAGCGGTGTGTGTAGACTGGGCTACACAGGGCAGTAATGCTGTGCCCAGTGGTGTGTGTAGACTGGGCCACACAGGGCAGTGATGCTGTGCCCAGTGGTGTGTGTAGACTGGGCCACACAGGGCAGTGATGCTGTGCCCAGTGGTGTGTGTAGACTGGGCGGCCACACAGGGCAGTGATGCTGTGCCCAGCGGTGTCAACCCTAGGGTTCTCAAGGCGTGTGCCAGCCAGTTGTGCGGAGTATTCCATATCTTCAACCTGAGCCTGAGCCTGGAGAGGGTTCCTGTGATGTGGAGACATCCTGCCTGGTTCCTGTACAAAGAGAACATGCCCCAGCTCCTCCAATGACTACAGACCAGTGGCACTGACCTCACACATCATGAAGTCCCTGGGGAGGCTGGTGCTCACTCACCTGTGACCCCTGGTTAAACCCTACCTGGACCCCCTGCAGTTCACTTACCAAACACAGGTGGGGGTTGAGGACACCATCATCCACCTGCTCCATCGATCCAATGCTCAGCTGGATAGGCCGGGCAGCATTGTGAGAGTCATGTTTTTTGACTTCGCCAGTGCTTTTAACACCATCCAGCCTGCACAGCTAGGGAGCAAACTGACGAAGATGTGGGTGGATGCCCCATTGGTGTCCTGGATCACCAACTACCTGACTGGATGACCACAGTATGTCAGGCTACAGAACTGTGTCTCAGACATGGCATTGAGCAACACAGGGCCCCACAAGGGATGGCCTTTCTCCCTTCCTGTTCACCATCTACACCTTGGACCACAGATATAATCCGGACTCCTGCCACTTTCAGAAGGTTTCGTATGTCTCTGCAATTGTGGGCTGCATCAGTGAGGGGAGGGAAGCTGAATACAGAGGTGTAGTCAACGACTGTTGAATGGTCTGGGTGGAATCACCTGCGGCTCAACACCGACAAGACTAAGGAGTTAGTGGTGGACTTTAAGAGGAGAGGAATACCCCTGTCCCCTGTCTCCATCAATAATGTGGATGTGCAGTTTAGCGGGGAGTACAAATACCTTGGAGTGTACCTGGACAGTAAACTGGACTGGTCCAGGAATGCTGAGGCCCTGTACAAGAAGGGACCAAGCCAGCTGTACTGTTTGAGAAGGCTCTGCTCCTTCAATGTCTGCAGTAAGATGCTGCAGATGTTCTACCAATCGGTGGTAGCCGGTGCCATCTTCTTCACTGCCGTGTGCTGGGGCAGCAGGGCGAAGGTCGCAGACACCAATAGGATCAACAAACTCATCAGGAAGGCTGGCTCTGCCCTGGGGGTGGAGTTGGATTCATGGGAGGTGGTCTTGGAGGGGAGGATGCTCCTCAAACTGTGGAGCATCCTGGACAATACAGCTCACCCCCTCCATGACACACTGGCCATCCTGAGGAGCACCTTCAGCAACAGACTGGTTGCACCAAGATGCAGCACTGAACGCCACAGGAGAACCTTCTTCCTTGTGGCTGTCAATCAATCTGTACAACTCCTCCCCCTTCTGTCGTGGGGTCGACTGAGACTGACTAACACCCCCCCCCCCCCTCCCCAATCTTTGCACATCCCCAAACATTTCCACTCATCACTTTAATTTCATGTTTCATGTATTTTGTGTTTTATGACTGTTGGCAGATCAATTTCCCTCCTGGGATAAATAAAGTTCTATTGTATCGTATCAGACCACCACTTTTTGTAACTTCCTATGTTCCTGGGTGTTTGAGTTACAGGACCAGGCAGTGATGCCATCAGTCAACATTGACACGTTACCCATGAGAAAGAACATTGGTTCCAGATGTACACCAGTTTCCTCCCTCACTGCCAGACATAAACAGTTTCAATGGCTGGTGGTAACAACTGTGTATCTGAAACCAATGGCTAAAACAGAACTTTATTCACCACTGCTAGAAAAAAAACAAGATTATTACATTACCCAAGGTATTGGAAGCGAAGTTTGCCTTTTGTTGGTGATGTAAATTCCGGGCAGATGCTAATGTGTAATTTTCCATGATTTCCAGGAAATTGGAAACCAACTTGGACAATTCTGTTGAACGTGTCTTGCAAAGCTTTGACAAACTCATGGTGAAAACCTCAGCAAATGAATGAATATCCTGTTGAGATAGAGATAGTGCCTTTATCACCACTTGATCAACCTTCAAGCATCTGTGAACATGCACTTTATCCATTCCTCCGCTCCATATCCTTCAATTTATTGCATATTCTCTTACTCATTTGTAATCATCTCCCTCCTTCCATCCAATGTACAAGCATAGAAACGCTGGTCAGTGTGGACTTGGCAGGCTGGACCAGTTTCCACACTGTATCTCTAAAGTCTAAAATAACAGGCACTTTGGCCCAATTTGTTCATGTTGACCAATATGCCCCATCTAAGCTCGTCCCATTAATGTACATTTGACCCTTTCCAGTCTGTGTACCAATCCAAATGTCTTTTAAATGTTGTTATTGCGCCTCTCTCAATTATTTCCTCTCACAGCTTATTCTATATATGTATCACCCCCTATATATGAAGATGTTGCCCCTCAGGTTCCTATTAAATTTTTTCCCTCTCATCATGGTTCTCTAGTTCTTAATTCCTCAGCCCTGGGGAGAAAGAACTGTGTGCATTCACCTTATCTATATCCCTGATGATTTTATACACCTCTGTAAGATTACCTCTCAGTCTCCCACACTCCCTGCCTGCCCAATCTCCCCCTACAGCACACGCCCTCAATTTCTAGCAACATCTGCAGAGACCACTCCCTCCACAATCCTTGGTTTCCTCATCCCGTCCCACCTAAACCGCACCATCCTCAGGTACATTCCCCTGCAACCGCACGAGATGTAACACTTGGCCTATACCTCCTCGCTCACCTCCATTCAAGGATACCAGCTGTGCTTTCAGGTGAGTTGCATCCCCTCTAAACTCATCTACTGCATTCAGCATTACATTACAGGTGTCCAGCGAGACCAGGTGTAGACAAAGTGATTATTTCGCTGAACACCTTCACTCGGTCTGCCAAGACCGACTGGATCTCCCAGCTGTTAACCATTTTAACTCCACTTCCCATTCTTGTACCAGCCTTTCTGTCCTGGGCCTCCTGCATTGTCAGAATAAGGCCACACTCAAACTGGAGGAACAACACTTCAAATTCTGCTTGGGTAGTTTGGAACTCAACAGTAAAAACATTGAATTCTCCAATTCATAGTAACAACCCAAATGATTTTTTCTTCCTCCCACCTTTCCTGACCCCAGTACGCACCTGTGAAAAACATGAGCTTACCACAACAGATGAACTCTTTGGGCAAAGATTGATCAAATCTGTGAAGAGAACAGAAAATAGTTGAAAAAAGACCCAAAATGCTGGAATAACTCAGCAGGTCAGGCACTACCCTGGAGAATTTAGACTGGAGACATTTTGGGTTGGGACCCATCTTCGGACCGATTGTATGGGGGGGGGCAAACAAAACTGGAAGGAAGATGGGACAGGACAAAGCATGGTTGGCGATGGGTGAACACACGCTAAGGGCTTTTGATGGGCAAATGGTTGGACAAAAGAGGGGGCAGGGAAGGAATAGGTACAAGGCCAGGTGGGGCCCAGTGGAATCCCCTCCCCTCTCACCCCCAGACTACCCCCTTTCTTCTTCCCTCCGCTGCCCTGAGCCACAACTGGCCGTGCACCAATTACTCCCCTGCCCCTCCCCCGACATTTCATCCTCCGGATTCTTAAATCGCAACTCTTTAATCCTTTTGTCCCACAGCCTGTGTGTTTTCATCTCTGGCCTTTGTCCACCCATCTGCCTATCAACCCTCCCTCGCTTGTGCTTATCTACTACCTGCCCCTCCTCTCTTCCAGTTTTCATCTCCCCACCTTACTAACAGACTGAAGAAGGGTCCCAACCAGAAATGTCACCTATGCATATTCTGCAGGGATGCTGCCTGACCCTCTGAGTTACTCCTGCATTTTGTGTCATTTTTTGGTAAACCAGCATCTGTAGTTCTTTGTTTCAACAAGAAGACAGCTGCAGCAGCTATCAGGAGGATATGTAGTTATAAAGGACCGTCCACCATCACCATCTGCTTCCGGTAAGCATACCAGCATTGTGAGCAATTTTGTGCACCATATCTGAGGAAGAATGTGCTGGCCTTGGAGAGGGTCCAGAGGAGGTTACAAGAATGATCCCAGGAATAAGTGGATTAACATATGATGAGCGTTTGACAGCACTGGGCCTGAACTTGCTGGAGTTTAGAAGAATGAGAGGTGACCTCATTGAAACAAACCGAATAGTGAAAGGCTTGGATAGAGTGGATGTGGAGAGGATGTTTCCACTGGTGGGAAAGTCTAGGACTAGAGGTCATCGCCTCAGAATTAAAGGACGTTCCTTTAGGAAGGAGATGAGAAGGAATTTCTTTAGTCAGAGGGTGGTGAATCAGTGGATTTTTTAGCCACAGAAGGCTGTGGAGGCTGTCAATGGATACCTTTAAAGCAGATATAGATAGATTCTTGATTAGCACGGGTGTCAGGGATTATGGGGAGAAGGCAGGAGAATGGGGTTTGGAGAGAGAGATAGAACAGCCAAGATTGAATGGCGTAGTAGATTGCAGATGGGCCAAATGACCTAATTGTGCTCCTATTACTTATGACCTCTTGACCTTACTTTCATGCAACCTTTATCTTTACATTTAACAGAAAAGTGCTGCTGCCCGACAGCAGCCAATCACCCAGGGAGGGTCCTGACCATTGAAGATTGTGGAGTTTGCACCTTTCCCCTCTACCCACGTGGTCTCCTCTCAGGACTCCATTTCTCCTCCCTTTGAGAAGGGTTCCACATGGTAGGCTGCTTTGGAAGGTGAGATTGTCTGGGTTCCTGGGAGAACTACCCAACTGGATACAGAGTATGCTTCATGAAAGGAAGCAGATTGTGGTGGTGGAAGATTGTTTATCAGACTAAAGGCCTGTGGCTAGTAGTGTGCCACAATGTGCTGTGCCCATTGCTATTTGTGTTTTTCCCAACAATGTGGATAGAATGTACAAAGTATGATTAGTAAGCTTGCAGAGGACACAAAAGTAGGTAGAACTGTGGACGGTGAAGATTCCTATCAAAAATTGCAGCAGGTTTTTGATCAGCTGGACAAGTGGGCTGATAAATGGCTGATGGAGAGGAGTTGCACTTTGAGAAAAATGTTCCCAATGTTGGGGAATTCCAGAACCAGGGGCCACAATCTACGAATAAAGGGGAGGCCATTTAAAACTGAGATGAGAAAAAAAAAATCACCCAGAGAGTTGTGAATTTGTGGAATTCTCTGCCACAGAAGAGAGGCCAATTCACTGGATGAATTTAAAAGAGTGTTAGATAGAGCTCTAGGGGCTAGTGGAATCAAGGAATATGGGGAGAAGGCAGGCACGGGTTACTGATTGTGGATGATCAGCCATGATCACAATGAAAGGCAGTGCTGGCTCAAAGGGCCAAATGGCCTCCTCCTGCACCTATTTTTCAGTGTTTCTTGAGCAGGCCCTTCACAGTGAATCCTCAGACAATGGCAAGCACTGAAGAGCTGAGGGATGAAGGTTACAGGTACATTGTCCCCTGAAAGTGGAGTCACAGGTAGTTAGGGTGATGAAGAAAGGGTTTGGTACATTTGCCTCCATCAGTCAGAGTATTGAGCACCAAAGTTGGGATGTTATGTTATAGTTGTACAAACTGTTTGTGAAGCCACATTTGGAGCAGTGCGTTCAGGTTTGCTCACCCTGCTATCAGACGGATGTTATTGGGTTGGAAAGAGTGCAGAGAAGATTTGTATCTTCAGAAGATCAGAAGAGCAGCCGCGGTGGTGCAGCGGTAGAGTTGCTGCCTTACAGAGCTTGCAGCGCCGGAGACCAGGGTTTGATCCCAACTATGGCTGCTGTCAGTATGGAGTTTGTATCTTCTCCACGTGACTGCAAGGGTTTTCCCAGAGATCTTCGGTTTCCTCCCACAATTTGTAACCTACAGATTCGTAGGTTAATTGGCTTGGTGTGTGTGCAGATTTCCCCTGGTGTGTGTAGGATAGTGTTAATGTGTGGGGATCGCTGGTCAGTGTGGACTCAGTGGGCCGAAGGGCCTGTTTCAGTGCTGTATCTGTAAACTAACAAAACTGAAAGAGCTGTAGGGAGAGATTAATTCTTTATTCTTGGAGTGCAGTAGGCTGAGGCGTGATCTTATGGATGGATATAAAATCATGAGGGGGATAGATCGGGCGCAGGCACTGTCTTTTACCCAGAATAGGGAATCCAGAATCAAAGGACATCGGTTTAAAGTAGTAAGGGAAAGATTTAATGGGAACCTTCGGGGCAATTGTTTCCACACAGATGGGGGTGTGTATATGGAACAATCAGCCAGAGTAGGTAATTGAGGTACATACTCCAACAACATTTAAAATGCATTTGCACAGGTATGGGAGAGGAAAGGTTTACAGGGATATGGGCCAAACGTGGGCAGGTGGCCCGCCACTAGATGGGGCATTTTGATCAGCATAATAAAGTTGGGCCGAAGGGCTTCTTTTACTGCTGTAAAACTCACACATCCCAAAAATATGAGGATTGGTAGGTTAATTGTCAAATGTAAATTCCTGCGTGAGGTCTATAGATTTGCAGAGAAGCACAGACTAGGAACAGGCCCTTTGTCCAAACTCATGCATAACTCAGCCAGGAGAGGCCACAGCTAGTGGCTCTCCCCCTCTCACACAGCTCTGCTGCTCTGAACCCTGTCGGGGAGAAGAGGCTCTCAGGGGCAGCAGCAGCAGCCAGGTCAGTGGTACCAGTGTCTGGCTCTGTGTAAAGCAGGGTAGGGCAAAGACCAGGAGAGCAATAGTGAGACGGGACTCTCCAGTTAGAGGCACAGACTGGTGTTTCTGTGGCTGTGAACCACGGTCACGGATGTCTGAGTGGGCACAGATTATTCTGAACGAAAGGGTGAGCAGCCAGGTCCACAGTGGTACCGACAACATCGGTGGGGAGGCAGATGAGGTCCTGCCAGGTCTCCTGGGGAGTCAGGTGGTAAATTGAATGAATCTCTGGATTAGACACTGTGCTGTCGAGCCAGGCAAGCAATGAGAAGATGGCTGGGATAGATGTGTGGTGAAGGGGCAGGTGCAGTGGGGAGGGCTTCACATACATGGACCATTGGGCTCACTTCCAGGAGAGTGACCTGTACAAGAGGGACAGGTTACAGCTGAACGGGAGGGTCACCAGTATCCTGGTGGAGAGATTTGCTCGGGCTACTTGGGAAGATTTAGACAAGTATGATACTAGGATAAGACCCAAACCAATCGTGTGGCCGAGAAGCAAATAGAGCCTAATATAGATGTTGAGATATGTGAGGCAGTGGAAATTTGTTTAGCTTAATATGGTGTTGAACATTGTGTGAGAAGGCCCTGTTCCTGTGCTGTACTATTGTATGCTCTGTGTTTTGTGAAAATTACTAATAAATTCTATATGATCTAATTACTCCCACTTCAGTACCTTGTCTCAGTAGCTGTGTAATTTGTTTTGTTCTACAGTAATGTAGGAACAATATGAAACCAACTGACAATAAGGCTGGTCCTTTGTGAATTCTCCACATGTTGTGCAACTTCAATTATTTACTGGTAGAGAGGCGGAAGGTTAGGATTAGCAACCTCACAGAAGTCTGAAGAAGGGTCCTGACCCAAAATGTCATCTTTCCATGTTTTTCGGAGATACTGCCTGACCCACTGAGTTACTGCAACACTTTATGTCCATTTTTGTGAACCAGATCCTTGTTTCTACCGAAGTTGTTACCATGACACTTAATGCCTCCAGTGTTGAGGATAAATCTGTCCTTACCGGTGCACTGATAACTTCCCAGAGTGTTGACACACGTTGCAGCTGGACCACAGATGTTTGGGTTGTTCTCACACTCATTGACATCTGGAGTGAAAACAAAATCTTAAAATGTGGCTGAAAATCTTTGTGCACTGATGGTCTCTCACACTCTCTTGTCTGTCCCTGACGTGAATTGCTGTGACATCTATCACCATGTCACGAGCATCATCTGGAGCAATGATGCTCAGATAACACAAACAATATTCAGTGCCCGAAGTAACGGAGGTGCTGGGAGATGACACAAATGGCACAGACGGTGGCTCATAGAACAGTACAGCAAAGGAACAGACCCTTCGGCCCACAATGTCTGTGCTGAGCATGATGCAAGTTAAACAAATGGCCTCTGCCTGTAGGTGATACGTATCCCTGCATGTACATGTGCCTATCTAAAAGCCCCTTAATTATCACTATCGTATCAGCCTCCACTACTACCTCAGGCAGCATGTTCCAGGCACTCACCACTCTCTGTGTAAAAAACTTGCCCCGCACATCTACTGTGAATATTGCTGCTCTCACCTTCAAATGATGCCTCTACTCTTTGACATTTTCACCAACAACCTGTCCTGGACCAAGTACATTGAATCAATGACAAGAGAGCACAACATTGTCCCCATTTCCTCAGGACACTGAGGAGATTCAGCAATAACTCTCAGCAACTTCAAGAGATGTGGATGTAGCACAGTCCATCACACAGAGCAGCCTCCATCTACACACCACCCTGGCTCAGGGAAGCATCCAACATAATCAAGGACCAGTCACACCTGGTCATTCCCTCCTCACTCCACTCCCATCAGGCAGAAGGTACAGAAGCTTGAAAGCAGTTAGCACCCTACTCAGGAACAGCTTCTCCCCTTGTTATCAGATTGTGAACAGTAATTTAGGGAGTAATCCCAATCTTCCAACCTAAACCAAATTGCTTATATTGGACCCTTTTTCTCTGTAACTGTAACGCCACCATGCTAGCAAACTATATTCTATATTTGGGTATTTTTCTCTTTGAACAACCTGTTGTATTTGTGTGTGCAATAACTGTATTCATGTCATAGAGTCATAGAGTCCTAGAGCACAGAAAGAGGCCCTTCGGCCCATCGTGTCCGTGCCGCCCGTTACCAAACACAGTCTAATTTTAATCCCATTTTCCCGCATTTGGACCGTAGCCCTGAATGTTGTAGCATTTCAAGTGCCCATCCAAATGCCTCTTAAACGTTGTGAGTGTTCCCGCCTCCACCACCACCCCAGGCAGTGAGTTCCAGACTCCAACCACCCTCTGGGTGAAAAAGTTATTTCTCACATCCCCCCGAAACCTCCCTCCCCTTACCCTGTATCTATGTCCCCTCGTTGTTGAACCTTCCACCAGTGGAAGAAGTTCCCCGCCATCTACCTTATCTATGCCCCTCATGATCTTGTACACCTCGATCATGTCCCCTCTCAGCCTTCTCTGCTCCAGGGAAAACAACCCCAGTCTGCCCAGTCTCTCCTCATAGCCGAGGCCCTTCATCCCTGGCGGCATCCTGGTGAATCTCCTCTGCACCCTCTCCAAGGCTATCACACCCTTTCTATAATGTGGTGACCAGAACTGTACATAATACTCCAGCTGTGGCCTCACCAGTGTTCTGTACAATTCCATCATTACCCCCCTACTTTTATATTCGATGCCCCGGCTAATGAAGGCCACTAACCCATATGCCTTTTTGACCACCCTGTCCACCTGTCCTGCTGCCTTCAAGGACTTGTGTACCTGTACTCCAAGGTCCCTCTGTACCCCTGTCTTCCCTAGGGTCCTTCCATTCATGGTGTACTCCCTCTCCAAGTTATTCCTGCCAAAGTGCATCACCTCGCACTTTTCAGGATTAAATTCCATCTGCCACTGCTCCGCCCATCTGACCATCTCATCTATATCTTCCTGCAGCTTGCAGATCCCTTCCTCGCTATTCACCACCACCCCTAACTTTGTGTCATCTGCAAACTTATTATTAATGTAGATTACAAACAGTAAGGGACTAATGTATAGTATTATCCAATCTAATCAGCACCAGTGTAATCCAATGGTGTTTCCAATCTTGTTCAAGGACAGACTCACCAAAGGGTGTGGTACAGTTAATCACAGGTTGGTCTGGGTGTGGTACAGTTAATCACAGGTGGGTCTGGGTGTTGAGGGTGTGGTACAGTTATACACAGGTGGGTCTGGGTGTGGAGGGAATGGTACAGTTTTACACAGGTGGGTCTGGGTGTAGAGGGTGTGGTACAGTTATACACAGGTGGGTCTGGGTGTGGAGGGTGGTACAGTTATACACAGGTGGGTCTGGGTGTGGTACAGTTATACACAGGTGGGTCTGGGTGTGGTACAGTTATACACAGGTGGGTCTGGGTGTAGAGAGTGTGGTACACTTATACACAGGTCGGTCTGGGTGTTGAGGGTGTGGTAGCGTGATAAATGATGAACCTACTGAACCTCATCCTGACCAATCATGATGTGGCTGCTGGATCTGTCCATGAGGATTTAAGGCAGAAGTGACCCCTGCACAATCCTTGTGGTGACAAAGTCGACCTTCTCCCATTGTTGGCAGTTGGGCTGATGGGCTGTATGTCTCTATGACATTTATATATTTTATACATAAGAGGTGCCAATTGTGAAGCCAGCTAAAGAAATAGAAGTGGAAAGGAACAGAGTGGGGGCATGAGGGCGGAAGGAGAGAAATGGGAACAAATCCAGGTGGGCCACAGGGACTAGAGGGGAAAAATGAGGGGCGAGGGGCGGGATTATTTGTAGATTAGTTATCTGAAACTGGAGAATTCAATATTCACACTGTTGGGTTGTAAGTGGAATATAAGGTTGTGTTTTTTTCCAGCTTGCATGTTGCCTCACTCTGGCAATGGATGAGGCCCAGGACAGAAAGGTCAGGATGGGATTGGGAAGCAGAGATAAAATGGTTAACTACCTGGAGATCCAATACAATAGGATTGAACACAACTATTCGGTGAAACGGTCACCTCGTCTGCGGTTGGTCTCGCCAATGTAATGGAGGCCACATCTGGAACACTGAATGCAGTTGCAGGGGAAAGTACCTGATAAGGGGCTGGCTTGGATGGGAAGGGATGTGAGCCAATGCTTTGCGGAGAGAGCAGTCTCTGTAGAAGGTGGAAAGAGTGGTGATGTGAAGATGTCATAATAATGTTCGAGAGTAGTAACCTCCAATAGTGTTTAGATATCTCACTATTCCCTGACAGTGATGTTGAATATTTCACCAGCACCATACTAGAACTAGGGTGAGGAAGGGGACAGGGGCAGAGCGGGGAGGGGAGAGGAGAGGAGTGTAGGATGAAATCACTTCAAATTAGACCATTCTATGTTCATACTGCTAGCTGATAAGTTACCCAAACAAAATATGAGGTATTGGTGTTGCAACTTGCATGTGGCCTCACTCTAGCAATAGAGGAGGCCCAGGCCAGAAAGGTCAGCAAGGGAATGGGACGGGGAGATGAAATAGTTAGCAACCGGTAGATCTCGTAGGTATAGGTGGACAGAGCGTAAGTGTTCAGCGAAACGCTCGCCCAGTTTATGCTTGGGCTCGCCGATGTACACGAGTCCACATATGGAATACCGGATACAGTGGAAGAGGTTTGAGGAGGTACATGTGAATCTTGGTCCAAACTGTAAGGATGATCGCGGTCCCTGGATGGAGTTGAGGGAGGAGGTATAAGGACATAGAAACATAGAAAATAGGTGCAGGAGGCCATTCGGCCCTTCGAGCCAGCACTGCCATTCATTGTGATCATGGCTGATCGTCCCCAAATAATAACCCATGCCTGCCTTCTCCCCATATCCCTTGATTCCACGAGCCTCTAGAGCTCTATCTAACTCTCCCTTAAATCCATCCAGTGATTTGGCCTACACTGCCCTCTGTGGCAGAGAATTCCACAAATTCACAACTCTCTGCGTGATAAAGTTTTTCCTCACCTCAGTTTTAAATAGCCTCCCCTTTATTCTATTCTAAGACTGTGGCCCCTGGTTCTGGACTCGCCCAACATCGGGAACATTTTTCCTGCATCTACCTTGTCCAGTCCTTTTATAATTTTATATGTTTCTATAAGATCCCCTCTCATCCTTCTAAACTCCAGTGAATACAAGCCCAGTCTTTTCAATCTTTCCTCATATGTCAGTTCCGCCATCCCAGGGATCAATCTCGTGAACCTACGCTGCACTGCCTCAATTAAAAGGATGTCCTTCCTCAAATTAGGAGACCAAAACTGTACACAATACTCCAGATGTGGTCTTACCAGGGCCCTATACAACTGCAGAAGAGCCTCTTTACTCCTATACTGAAATCCTCGTGTTATGAAGGCCAAAATTCCATTAGCTTTCTTCACTGCCTGCTGTACCTGCACGCCAACTTTCAGTGACTGGTGTACAAGGAAACCCAGGTCTCGCTCGACCTCCCCCTTACCTAACCTAACTCCAAAGAGATAATGATCTGCCTCCTTGTTTCTGCCACCAAAGTGGATAACCTCACATTTATCTATATTATACTGCATCTGCCACGCATCTGCCCACTCACTCAACCTGTTCAGGACACCCTGCAACCTTCTAACATCCTCATCACAGTTTACACTGCCTCCTACTCTTTGCTTCCTGTCTGCCAACCAATTCTCTATCAATGTCAATACCCTACACCCAATACCATGTGCTCTAATTTTAGTCACCAATCCCCCGTGCGGGACCTTATCAAAGGCTTTCTGAAAGTCTAGATACACTACATCCAGTAGCTCCCCTTCGTCCATTTTACTTGTCACGTCCTCAAAAAATGTCAGAAGAATAGTCAAGCATGATTTCCCTTTCATAAATCCATGCTGACTTGGACTTATCTCTTTACTGCTACCCAAATGCACCATCATTACCTCTTTAATAATTGATTCCAGCATCTTTCCCACCACCGAAGTCAGGCTAATTGGTCTGTAATTCCCCGTTTTCTCTCTCGCTCCTTTATTGCATTTGCTGTGGTTGCTGGAGAAAGTACTGTACCTGCGGGGGTGGTAGTTTTAGTGGGAAGGAATGAGTGAACCAAGATGTTGTGGAGGGAGCAGTCCCTACGGAAGGTGGAAATGAGTGGAGGTGGGAAGATGCGATTAGTGGTGAGAGTCCTCAGGAGGTGATGACAATGTTGGAGGATAATGTATTGGATGCGGAGACTAGTGGCGTTAAAGGAGAGGACCGGGGGAACTCTGTCCATGTTGCGTCTTGAAGGAGGGGGAGTGAGAGCAGAACTCTGGGACACAGAGAAGACACGTGTGAGGGCCTCATCTATGACAGAAGGGGGGAACCCCCATTCCCTGAAGAACGAGGACATCTTTGATATTCTAGAATGGACACCTCATCTTGGGAGCAGATACGGCGGAGACAGAGGTATTGGGAGTCGGGAATCACATCTCTGCAAGAGGCAGGGTGGGAAGATGTGTAGTCCATAGAGCTGTGGGAGCCAGTAGGTTTGTACTAGATGTCCATTGATAGTCTGTCTCCTGTGATGGAGACAAAGAAATCGAGAAAGGGTCAGAGGTGTCCGCAATAGTCCAGGTGAATTTGAGGGTGGAGGGAAAGTTAGTGGTGAAGTTAATAAAGTCCATGAATTCTGTACCGATGCAAGAGGTAGCTCCGATGCAGTCGTTGACATAGTTGGAGATAGGACCAGTGCATGGAGACCTGGAATAAGGACTGTTCGATGTACCTGACAGAAAGGTAGGCATTGCTTGGGCCCATGCCAGTTCCCATGGCTATGCATTTGCTTTGGAGAAAGTGAGGGGAGTCAAAGGAGAAGTTGTTGAAGGTGAAGACGTTCCGCTAGATGGAGGAGAGTGTTTGTAGAGGGAAATGGGTTAGGCCTTTGTGTTTAAAAATACCCAATGACTTGGCCTCCACTACAATGAATTCCGCATATTAACCACCATCTGGCTAAAGAAATCTCTCCTCATCTTCATTCCAAAGGTACGTCTTTTATCCGGAGGTGGGAGATCCCCCCCCCATTCATTGTTTCAATTTCACTGAAAGTGGTGGTTGTGTAAATTACAAATAAATCCTACTTCATCTAATTACTCCCACTCCACTCCATTACCTTTCCTCAATAGCGGAGAAATGTGTTTTATTATACAGCAATTTAGGAACAGTGTGAAACCAACTGGCATAATGAAGGATGAGTCGTACCCTGGCCACTCCCTCGTCTCCCCTCTCCCCATCCGGCAGACGGTATTGAAGTGTGAAAACGCACACGTCCAGATTCAGGGTCAGTTTCTTCCCAGCTTTTATCAAGCAACTGAATCATCCTACCACAACCAGAGAGCAGTGGTGAACCACTATCTACCTCTTTGGTGACCTTCTGACTTTCTGTGGCTTTACCTTACACTAAACGTTATTCCCTTGTCATGTGCCCATACACTGTGACTGGCTCAATTGTAATCATGTATCATCTTTCCGCTGACTGGATTGCACACAACTAAAGCTTTTCACTGAACTTCAGGACACATCACAATAAACTAAACTAAACTACGTGAGAGCGGTGAATGCTTTGGATTTGCAACCTTCTCACAGAAGTCTTTACCTTCACACTGAATTACTGCTTTATCAGTGGACGTAATGCCTCCGGTGGTTGTGACATATCCATCCATACAGGTGCACTGATGATTTCCCAGAGTGTTGACACATATTGCATTTGGAACACAGATGTTTGAGTCATTCGCACATTCATTGATATCTGGAGTAGAAACACAATCTTAAAATGTAGTTGAGAAACTTTGTGCACTGATGATCTCTCACACCATCTTCAGTCTGTTCCTGACATGAATTCCTGTGACATCTATCACCATATCGTGATGCAGTACCTGGAGAAGTGATGCTCACAAAACACAAACAACTTCCAGCAGTCAAAGCAACAGAGATGAGTCTGGATCTGGGCGGTGTAATACAGTTATACACAGGTGGGTCTGGGTGTAATACAGTTATACACAGGTGGGTCTGGGTGTAATACAGTTATACACAGGTGGGTCTGGGTGTAGTACAGTTATACACAGGTGGGTCCGGGTGTAATACAGTTATACACAGGTGGGTCTGGGTGTAATACAGTTATACACAGGTGGGTCTGGGTGTAGAGGGTGTGGTACAGTTATACACAGGTGGGTCTGGGTGTAGAGGGCGTGGTACAGTTATACACAGGTGGGTCTGGGTGTAGAGGATGTGGTACAGTTATACACAGGTGGGTCCATGTGTCGAGAGCATAGGAGAGTGATAAATGATGAACCTACTTAACCTCATCCTCACCAATCACATTGTGGCTGCTGAATCTGTGCCCATGGGCTTAAGGCAGAAGTGGCCTCTGCAGTCATTGTGGAGACAAAGTCCATCCTCCCCCAGCTGTTGACCGTTGGACTGATGGGCCAGTGTCTGTCTGTATGTATGAATGTATGACTGCGTTAAATATGTTGTTGAGAGGAGATTGTTCCCTGTCGTGGATTGGGCTGCTTCCAAAACTCTGCAATTTCTTGCTGTCTTGGCCAGAGCAATCCCAAACCAACCTATGATCATATTTAGAATTCTCTCTATGGTACATCTGTAGTAATTGGTAAGAATCATTGGAGACATGTCAAATTTCGCAGTCTTCTGAGGAAGTAATGGTGTTGGTAAATTTTCTTGGTTATCCCATGAATGTGGTTGGTGATATTTATGCCAAAAAATGGAAGTAGAAATGGAAATGTGAATTCTTTCATGGAAGGAAGCTGAAGGTGATGGTGGGAGGTTGCCCGTGTACTCTTTACTCCATCTAGTCATTGTTTGAGATCCAGCCCAGCCCAAGGAGGGCTGTACTTATAAACTGAATGCACCCCTGAATAAGGGGTGAATTTATAGGGGTGTATGAAATCATGAGGTGAATAGATAGTAGAATGTACGGAGGCTGGACACTCCATCTGTTACCTCAGGACATGTGCAGACCAGCTGGCAGGAACATTGTTGACATCTTTAACCTCTCACTATTCCATTCTCAGGCTATTCTCACTCAGAGGTTTGGGGGTGACCTTAGAGATGTATAAAATTATGAGGGGCACAGATAGGATAAATGATCAGAATCTTGTTCACAGGCAGTGAAGTATGGAACTCGAGGGCAGAGGTTACGGTGAGAGGGGGAAATTTAAAGCATCTGAACTGTGTTTTTCAAACAGTCATAAAGTCATACACTACAAAAACTGGCCCTTCAGCCTGTCTTGCCCTTGCTGAATAAAATGCCCATCTAAGTTTGTCCTATTTCACTGTGTTTGGCCCATATCCCTCTAGACCCTTCCTATTCATGTATCTGACCAAATGTCTTCTAAATGCTATTCAGGTATCTGCCTCAACTGCCGCCTCTGTCAGCTCATCCCTTATATCTGCCACAATATGAGTGAAAAGGTTGCCTTTCTTATCTTGTCCACTGGTTCTTGATTCCCCTACCCTTGCTAATAACCTCTGTACATTCACCCTATCTATTCCCCTCATCATTTTATACACCTCCATAAAATCACCCCTCAGCTTCTTGCACTTTAAGTAATAAAGTCCTAGCCTACCCCCATAGCTTAGACCCTCGAGTCCTGGTAACATCCTCGTAATTTCTCTCTGCACAACTCTAAAGGCGGTGAATATCTGGGAACACATGCTAGAGGACATGGTGGGGGCAGATACAATTATGGTACTTAAAGAGTCTTTGGCCAGGTGCTTGGATGGGAAAAACATTGTGGAATAAAGTCTAACGTGGGCAAATGAGATGAACGTAGATCGTTATCATGGACAGCATCACAAGATGGGTCGAAGGGGCCTGTTTCTGTGTTGTACAGTTTTGATTCCACAAAGGATTTTGCATTGTAGGAAAATAACTGCAGATGCTGGTTCAAATTGAAGGTAGATACAAAATGCTGGAATAACTCAGCGGGTCAAGCAGCATCTCAGGAGAGAAGGAATGGGTGACGTTTCGGGTCGAGACCCTTCTTCAGACTGATGAATTTTGCATTGATTATTTTGAGTTGCAGATTTATCATCTAAATTGCTGAGAATGTTCAAGTGTAAACTTCAAGTAATCTTGATATCTATATTATTGTTTTTATGACCATTGAAACTTCATTGGAGCTTCCTTTTCATAAAATGTACATTCTTTTTCAGCAATTTTTCATCTTTCCTTCTTCAGTGACTCTTCCTGAATCGGGTTCCATCTATTACAGATGTCTTACATTGTTGTGTCCAAGTGACCCGTGGTAATTCATGCCCTGAAGCATCTTCAGCAGAAGAGCAAACCTAAGCTGATTCTCACCCACAGAATATCCCAGCCCAGGAGAGCACGGTCGTGATCAGGAGCAGGAAGCCCCGCTGGTTTTCCCTCTTCTGACTTCAGTGGACAAGATTTAAAAACACTGAGACAGACTGGTTCGACCAGTAACAAATCAAAGGTGCTCAAGTCTCCCTGCAAATCCTCTTCTCTGAATGCAAACATGATAAGTCATTGATTCCTACATTTCCTTATTCCACAAAAAGAGACTGTTTGGCTTATTGAGTCCATGCCAGTTCTCAGAGTAATGCTGTTCCCCACATTTCACTGAATACTGTGTCGGAAGGAACTGCAGATGCTGATTTACATCGAAGGTAAACACAAAAAGCTGGAGCAACTCAGCAGGTCCAGCAGCATCTCTGGAGAAAAGGAATCGGTGACGTTTCAGGTCAAGACCATTCTTCTTCAGACTGTAACCTATTCTCTCGAATGTCTACAAAGAACCTGCCATCCTTCATTTCCCCGATCATCCATATACACAAGCATAATTTACAGGAGTCAAACAGCATCCCTCTCCCCATCAGAACTGCCCCCTCCATCGACTCCTTTAAGTCCAGGCTCAAAACCTATTTCTACTCCCTAGCGTTTGAGGCCTTCTGAGGGGGCGCTGTGAACTGTTTATGTATGTGCTGTTATGTTTGTGCGCCATTGTATGTTTGTTCTTAGTACCTGAACTGATGTATAGCACTTTGGTCAACGTGGGTTGTTTTTAATGTGCTATACAAATAAAATTGACTTGACTTTACAATGATGTACATTTTCTATTTGCATCCTTGGCACGAGGATGAATGGGACACATGTGGAACCTTTTTCACAGGGTGGAAATGTCAAAGATTAGAGGGCATAGCTTTAAGACAATATAAAGGAGATGTACAGAACAAGTCACAGACAACACTTTGGCTGAACGCACTATGGGAACTACACTCGTCCCCCTGCAGGACCTATACATCAGGAGGTGCAGATCCAGAGCCAGCAACATTATGGGGGACCCCTACCACCCCAGCAACGGAATGTTCCAGCTGCTACGGTCAGGCAAACGCCTCCGCTGTCACGCTGTGAAAACAGAGAGGATGAGACGGAGTTTCTTCCCACAGGCCATCAGGACTGTTAACTCTCATATCACCAGGGACTAATTTAATTTACTGTATTAATTTACTTTTTGTGTTAAAATAAATAAAATGTTCTATTCTGTTTTGTAGTTTAGCACAATCCGCAGGCATTGCCACTTTCATTTCACTGCACATCTTGTATATGTATGTGACAAATAAAGTTGACTTGACTTGACTTGGTGTATTGCCTCCCTGGTACCAGAGTCCAAGATGTCTTAGAGTGACTGAGCATATTCTCAAGGGGGAGGGGGAGCAGCTGGAAATCATTTTGCACATTGGGGCAAATGACATAGGGAGGAAAGGGGACAGAATGAACACGGGGAACTGAGCAAAAAGGTTCCAAAGCAGCAATTCAAGGGTAGACAGGTCTGCAGATAGAATAGGCAGGAGTTCGGCTGAGTGTGAGGATGCACTGTTGGATCAAATTGCATTTATTTCAAAGCGAGAGGCTTGATCAGTAAGGCAGATTAACTGGTGGTGGAAGGGTGTTTTTCTGAGCGGAGGCCTGTGACGTGATGTGCCCCGGGGATCATTGCTGGGACTATTGCTGTTTGTGGTTTATAACAAAGATTTGGATGACAATGTACAAGGCATGATTAGTAAGTCGTGTAGGAAAGAACTGCAGGTGAAACAGTAGATTGAGTCACAGATAATGATTTTAACAAATAGAAGTATGATATCATACATCAACACACATTAATTAATTGGTTACGGATGATCAACCAAGTTCAGAAAAAGGTCAGTGGTAATATTTGGAAATATGGATCACCAAACCAGCAAGCCAGATAACACTTCCAATACAGTTTCATGAAGATTATAAGCATCTTATAACATATAGCATATAACAATTACAGCACGGAAACAGGCCCGTTCGGCCCTACCAGTCCACGCCGTCCACTTTCTCTGACTTTCTCTTATCACGTTATTGGAAGGGGATCAACCATTTCACTAAACACAGGACCCAGAATACTCCTGGCTGAGTATACATGTTTTTATAAATTTATTTTATATAAGGAGTGACACAGAGGGATTCACATGGATCCACTGTGAATGGAGGGATATGGATCACTTGCAGGCAGAGATTAGTTTAACTTGGTATCGTGTTGACAGAGACATTGTGGGCCAAAGAGTCTGTTCCTGGGTTGTACGGTCTGTCCAGGATTGTTAAGATGCTAATACTATTTTGTCAAATGCTCTGGTTGGTCACTGACTTTTGGGTCAAAGGCCAGTAAAATCCAAGCATGGCCGGAAAGAGGAAAATAAGTGAAAGTCTGATCCAACATGAAAAGAAAGTCGAGATTTTATCAAGGAAATAATCAAGGCAAAGCCTGCCCCAAATTATAGTTGTTAACATTATTGTGATCCAGTTGTGCTTGAGGGACCAAGGGTGGATAATTAGTTTGAAATTTTGAGTAAATAACCAAAAATGTTTAAAACTGTCCATATAAAACTGAGGAAAGAAGGAACTTTTTCACCCAGAGAGTTGTGAATTTGTGGAATTCTCTGCCACAGAGGGCAGTGGAAGCCAAATCACTGGATGGGTTTAAGAGAGAGTTAGATAGAGGTCTAGGGGCTAGTGGAATCAAGGGATATGGGGATAAGGCAGGCACGGATTATTGATTGTGGACGATCAGCCATGATCACAATGAATGGCGGTGCTGGCTTGAAGGGCCGAATGGCCTACTCCTGCACCTATTTTCTATGTTTCTATGTTTGCTGGACGCAAAGAACAAAGAAAAATGACCCTGAACGGAATGAAAAATACAAATTATGCAGCTCAGACCACAACTGCACACAGTACTGCTAGTGTGGTCTCACCATAGACTTGTATGGTTGTATCTTTATGTCCCAGACATTCCTTGGACCACCTTCCCAACTGACCCAGATCCTTTTGTAAACTTACTATATATTTCCTCACTGCCCAGCATCCCACAGGTTTCGGTGTTACCTGCATATTTACTAACTGCAATAACTACATTATCTTCATATTGATAATGTAGATAAAGAACAACAACAGATCCATCACCGACCCCTCCTTGCGGCACACCACTGGTCACAGTCCACAATCAAATGAATCAACACATCACAACTACTCTTTGACTACCTTCTCCAAGCCAATTTTGTCATGGAGTCATAGAGTGATACAACATGGAAACATGTCTTTTGGCCCAACTTGCTCATGCCGGCCAACATGTCCCTGCTACACTAGTCCCACCTGCCCGCTTTTGATCCAAATACCTCCAAACCTGTCCTATCCATGTATCTGTCTCACAATATCCAATTCGCTAGCTCACCTTGGATTCCTGACTAGCCTACCATGTGGGACCTTGTCAAAGACCTTCCAAAGTCCATATAGACCTACCAAAGTGCCCTACCCCCATCAATCCTCTCGGTGACTTCCCCTCTTCCATTATAGTTGAGGCTCTCACTAGGGCCTCCTCTATATCCCGCAGCTCCGCTCTTGCTCCCCCTCCCCATTCGTAACAAGGACAGAATCCCCCTCGTCCTCACCTTCCACCCCATCAGCCAGCGTATCCAACAAATCATCCTCCAACATTTCCGTCACCTCCAACGGGACCCCACCACAGGCCACATCTTCCCATCCCCTCCCCTTTCTGCGTTCCGCAGAGACCGTTCCCTCCGTAACTCCCTGGTCTACTCATCCCTTCCTACCCAAACCAAACCACCCCCTCCCCGGGCACTTTCCCCTGCAACCGCAGGAGATGCAACACCTGCCCCTTTACCTCCCCCCTCAACTCCATCCAAGGACCCAAACAGTCCAACTGCACCTCCTCCAACCTCATCTATTGTATCCGCTGCTCTAGATGTCAACTTCTCTACATCGGCGAGACCAAACGCAGGCTCGGCGATTGTTTCGCTCAACACGTTCGCTCAGTCCGCCTTAACCAAACTGATCTCCTGGTGGCTGAGCACTTCAACTCCCCCCCCGAACTCCCAGTCTGACCTTTCTGTCATGGGCCTCCTCCAGTGCCATAGTGAGGCCCACCGGAAATTGGAGGAACAGCACCTCATATTTTGCCTGGGCAGCTTGCAGCCCAGTGGTATGAACATTGATTTCTCCAACTTTAGATAGTTCCTCTGTCCCTCTCTTCCCCTCCCCCTTCCCAGATCTCCCTCTATCTTCCTGTCTCCACCTATATCCTTTCTTTGTCCTGCCCCCCTGACATCAGTCTGAAGAAGGGTCTCGACCCGAAATGTCACCCATTCCTTCTCTCCTGAGATGCTGCCTGACCTGCTGAGTTACTCCAGCATTTTTCATGAAAAACTTAGATTCATTTCCCACATAAAAAGCCATGCTGACTCTAGAACATGGAATTTTGGAACAAACCTGCCATAATTTCCTGTCTGACTGGTTTGTTTGATGCTTTGTTGTTGGACTGTGGGTGATTGAATTAACATTTTGTTCAAGATGGCCGCGCCGTTGTGTTTGGCTGCCTGCCACTGTATGTTTCTTTTTTTTCCTAGTCAGATGTACAGCACTTTGGTCAACGTGGGTTGTTTTTAAATGTGCTATACAAATAAATTGACTTGACTTGACTAACTGATGTCAATCACAAGTCCAGCTTCAAGTTTCTGGGCACTCACATTCCGGAGGACCTAACATGGTCCAATAACACTGCTGCGCTGGTCAAGAAGGCACAGCAATGACTGTTCTACCTAAGAACACTGAAAAAGTCTGGACTACCCCAACAGCTGCTGACGACCTTCTACCGCTGCACCATAGAGAGCATCCTAACACATGGCATCCCTATGTGGTACCTCAGCTGCACGGAGGCAGAGAGGAAAGCTCTTCAGCGGGTAGTCCATAGAGCTCACAGCTACCAGCCTTAGAGGGCATTTACAACACACGATGCCTCAGAAAAGCCACCAGCTTCCACAAAGACTCTTCGAACTTGTACCATCGGGCAGACGATACAAGGCCTTCTACGCCCGCACCTCCAGACTCAGGAACAGCTTCATCCCCAGGGCCATAGCTGCTATGAACCAGTCCTGCTGAGCCGGATGGTCACATCGCACAGTGAACTGGCACAGATCTACTTGCACTTTATTCTGTTTTAAAACTGTTCTAATTTGTTTCATTGGGTTGTTTAAATTAATAGTGACTAGCTAATTAATTTATTGCATCGTATGGGAGGTGCATTCCCAATCTCGTTGTACCCCTGTACAATGACAATGAAGATATATTGTATTGTATTGTATTGTATTGTATGGCACAGTTGGGTAAAAGAGGTGTTATCAAAGGTAGAGTCAACAGACTTTCACAGGCCATAAACGATGTCAGAAAAGTTCATGCCGATCAAACAAGGTGGACGGAGGGAAGCTTATTAATTTCACACTGGTAAACGGCTCAAATATCAGAAAGAATGTGAGGAAAAGCCGAGTCATCTATGTTTTTGAATTGGAATCATCTTGTAGGTAAAAGGTGGGGGAATGGAATTGATATTCAGGCTATTATTCAGCAGCACTGTCAGGAGAGGTGGGAGACTTGATTTTCCAATACTCCCCTCTGTATCTGAAACCAGCTGCGATGGCCTTGCCTCTACCCATTCATGCCAAGTTCACAGCACAAGCTTCCCAGTGAGGCAAAACAGGAAAGCATTAAATACAAAATATGAGTGTCACCACCCACCTTTGCAGGTTCTGTTGTCTGTGACCTTAAGTTCTTTACTCGAATATCCTGCCTTGCAGGCACAGTTGTAGCTTCCCTCTGTGTTTTGACAATCAGCGTTGGGGCCACACAGTGATGTTCCATAATCTCCCGCACATTCATCATCATCTGGATGGAGGAGGAGACAAAAGATCCATGCTTTAATAAAGACCACAAAGGGATGAGTGGCCTGTTGCACATGCCAGCCCTCACACTCCACAGCTGATCATTCCTGGTCCTATCACCACCTGTCCCTCCATCTCCACCATCCCTTGATTAAATCAACATTCATAATGTCAGCCTGGTGTGAGCTCAACAACTGTGGCCCCACAGTGATGAACAGGAATACTCACAACCCTCTGAGCAAAGGTACCTTTCCTCAGCCCAGGCCTAAACGGACAAAGCCACTGCCTTTCTGCTGCTCTGTTACTTCCACATCTACTTCAGCAAACTTGGATTCTTTCTGCTTATTGTGAAGTGTTATGTCAAGGAGTCTTGCCTACTCCTGCTTCTCACAATCCCCCTCACTCTTCCCCCACCTACTGCATCTGCCCATCACCACACCCCTCCCAGTGGACCCCCCTGCCCCTCCGTTGTTCCCACCCCCCACTACTCTTCCCATATTGATCCACTCTTCACCTTCCTCTCCTATCAAATTGCAGAATCCGCAGCCTTTTCTTGTTTCCACATCACCTCCCGGTCCCTGTCTCTATCTCCACCCTTCCATTCCCCACCTCACTCCATCTGCCAATTAACCATTTCATCTGCCATAACCTGGATCCTTTTCCCAAACCCTCCCTACTCTTTGCAGAGGCTATCCCCCTTGTATTCTTTCAGCCCACATGAAGGTCAGAACCTGACCATTTTCCTCCGTAGATGCTGCCTGGCCCACTGAGTACCTCCAACAAATCTCCTTTTATTGGGCCAGGCTCCAGCATCTGTGATCTCTCGTGCCTCCTAGACTACCCCATGTTTCACTCTCATTCAAATATTCATCACAAGAGAAATAGAACAGGTTTCTTGGACTTTTCACAAGCGAAGGCTTTGGTGTAATCTGAAAGTCAGGGCGGGTCGCTTTGTCCAAGCTTCCATCGCTGATACACTGGCTTTTGAGGCAATGCGATTCTGGAATGAGCAGTCTTCCCTTGGTAGGGTTAGAGACACCTGGTGATTGAAGGTGGGGAGTCTGGGAAACTTGAGGCAAAGTGAGGTACCATGACCTTGCCTCAGCATTCCCCATCTTGGTGTCATGGATACGAGGAGAACTATCCGTACCATCCGCCATTCAGGATTCTTGGAAGCACAGATGCTGGCTTATAGAAAAAGACACAAAGTGCTGGAGTAACTCAGCAGACCAGGCAGCATCTCTGGAGAACACGTACAGGTGACATTTCGGGTTGAGACCCTTGTCGTGGGGTTGGGAGGGGGGGTGGTGGGGGGGGGGGGGTGGAGAAAGCTGGAAGAGAAGTCGGGGCAGGACAAAGCCTGGCAAGTGATATGGAGATACAAGTGGGAGGGGGCTGATTGACAGATGATTGGATAAAGGGCACGCAAGAAAAGACCAAATGTGGGAAATGAGGTTAGAAAAGGTAGAATTATAAAGCCATAGAAAGGCATATAGATGGAAGGGGATGGAGGTGGTGAACCAGAGAAATAGGTGAGAATCTGGCTTAGTCACATGGAAGGGAGGGGGAATAAAAGGGGGAGAAAAAGGGGGAGGGGGTTGTTTTTGATTAGTTACCTCAAATTGGAGAACTCAATGTTCATGCCATTGAATTGTAAATATAAAAGAGAGTTAGATAGAGCTCTAGAGGCTAGTGGAATCAAGGGATATGGTGAGAAGGTAGACACAGGTTACTGATTATGGATGATCAGCCATGATCACTATGAATGGTGGTGCTAGCTCGAAGGACCAAATGGCCTCCTCCTGCACATATCTTCTATGTTTTCTATGTAATTTAAAGGTGTGTACGAGATGCTGTTCCTCCAGTTTGTGCATGGCCTCACTCTGGTAATGGAGGAGGCCCAGGACAGGTCAGTATGGCAATGGGAAGGGGAGTTAAAATGGTCATCAACCAGCAGACAGTGCCCGAGGCCAGGATCAAACCCGGGTTCCTGACGCCGTGAATCAGCTGCTCTGTCAGTTGTGCCATTAATAAACTATATCACATGTGCTGATATACGATGAAAATCTTTGTTTCATGGGTTATCCAGTCAAATCATACGATGCATACGTACACCAGCTAGTGCAAAAAGAGAAAGAAAACAGAATACTGAATATAGTGTCACAGCGATAGAGAAAGTGCAGGCAGGAAAAAGTGCAAGGGCCGCAACAAGGTGCAATGTGTTTCAGGCACTCACCACCACGTTAAAAACTTGCCACACACATCTCCTTTAAACTTTGCTGCTCTCACCTTTAAGATATGGCCGCCACTATTTAATATTTCCATCTGCCATTTCTCCGCAGATTCCTGGAGCTGATCTGTCCCAATGTATACTTTGTCAGACTTCCTAACAGTTTGCAACCCCGACAATCTTGGTATCATCTGCAAATTTACTAAATACCCAATAACATTCACATCCAGGTCATTTATATATATCACAAACAACAGAGGTCCCAGAACAGATCCCTGTGGAACTGCACTTGTCACAGACCTCCAGCCTGAATATTGTGTTTCCACCACAGTCCTGTCTTCTACCTGTAAGTCAGTTCTGAATCCATAAGACCAAGTCACTGTTTATCATGCATCATAATGTTCTGGATCAGCAAGCCATGGGGACCTTTATCAAATGCCTCACTAAAATCCATGTAGACAACAACCACTGCCCTACCCTCATTTATCATCATCATCATCTCCACAAGAGATTACATCAAGTTAGTGAGACACAGTCTGCCATGTACAAAGTCATGCTGACCGTCCCTATATTACCCATTCTCTTCCATGTGGGCACAAATCCGATACTGAAAAATTCTCTCCAATACCTTCCTCGCTGATGTGAGGCTTACTGACCTACAATTCCCTGGACTCTCTCTACTTCCCTTCTTAAACAAAGCAACAACGTTAGTGACCCTCCCGTCTTCTGGGATGTCGCCTGTGCTTAAAGAAGATGTAAAGATCTTTGTCAACGCTCCTGCCCTCTTGTTGTTTTCAATAACCTGGGATAAATCCTATCAGGCCCTGGGTATTCATCCATTTTAATGGACTTTATGAGTCCCAACACCTCCTCTTTCTTCATCTCAAACAGGTTGGAGATAGAGAGTAGAGAGAGTGGGAGGAGTGAGAGGAAGAGAGAAAGGGAAGGGGGAGGAAGGTGAATTTAATTTTCTTTTTCTATTTACACCTCACCACCAAGGCAATTTTGTTCTGCACAAATCCTTGCTCTCCAATTCTCTAAGTAGGTTACCTGTGGATAATCCGGTAACCTACAAACCTGCACATCTTTGGGATATTGGAGGAAACTGGAGCACCCAGAGGAAACCTACACGTTCATAGGGAGAATGTGCAAAGTCCACACAGACAGCACTCCAGGTCAGGTCGAACCAGTCCCTGGCACTGTGAGGTGATAGCTCTACCAACTCTGCCACTGTGTAACATGCCTTTTTCACCACCTGGTTTGCCTATTTCAGAGATCAATGGACTTTGAACCCTAGGGTCCTTGCTCATTAACTTTCCTTAGTGCTCCATCATTTATATCAGAGAACCAGGGAAATAGCAACACCATCTCCACTAAATCTTCTAAATCCCATGCGAGCAGAAGTGAACACTGTGTCGTCTCCAAGTTTAACAACAACTGTGCTACTCATCCTCAACTATCTTAATTATATCATCCCAGTAAATGGTGAGCTATCTGAATGGAACCTGATCAGAAGTTCTCAAGAAACGAGGGCACATTGATACCTGTTGCACTCTCACTCTCACTCCAGTGCCATGGAACACAGGCACTACAACCTCTGTGCCATGTTGCTCTTGAGTTGGGAAGTAACTTGGATACAGCTCCCCCTTAAACAACTTTCACTCAAGGGAAGAAGTAATTCACCAACCACAATAGCGGTTACACAATATATCAAAATTCATACTGACATCACATGATGTTCTTAAATGTGTATGCACACTCAATTTATTCCACAAGCGTATTTCCACGATGATGTGGCTGTTTCTGATCTTTGACCAATGACGCAGTTGTAATTCAGCTGATAAATGAAAAGATTTGCGGCAAATGGCCCAATTATTGCCATAGTCATCGAGTGAAAGAGTCATACAGCATGTAAACAGGCCCTTCAGCCCAATTTGCCCATGCTGACCAAGATGTCCCATCTACACTAGTCCCATCTGCACCATGTTTGACCCATATCCCTTTCAACCCTTCCTATCCAAGCACATGTCTTTTAAAAGTTGTTATAGTACTTGCCACAACTATGACAGCTGGTTCCATACACCCTCTGTGTGAATAAGTTGCTCCTCAGGTTCTTATTAAATCTTTCCCCTCTCACTTTAAATCTTTGGTTATTGATTGCACAGCTGTTGATTCCTTGGTCTCAGGCTTGGTAACGTGAGGAGGAAGACAGAGGAGAATAAAGGCAAAAACCAAACGGGTAGTTAAGCAGAAAGGGTGATGTGGAGTGCATTGCCAGGAGACTGAGCAGCTCTGACTTACATAACAAGTTGTTTGTTGCTTCGCAGTGGTGCCAACGCTCAACAAGTTTGCTTCACAGACTGGGAGAAGGGAAACCACGGGGCCAGCTCCATTTCCATCTATTGATCATGGCTTGAGCTTGTTAGAATGGGGAATAATGAGGACTGGTATGAAGGAAGTCTCACTCAGGTGCCGAGGGATTGCTCACAACGTACAGGAGCTGAATTAACATGTTCAGCAGGAACCAGCAAACCCAGAGGGAAATCCAGAGCAGAATGTAAGCTCAAGGTGAGAAGTGCAGTGTCGGCTTCACAGGCACATTGCTCTCCACAGTCCATCAGTGCCAGAGTTAATGGAATGATAAATATCGCCCACCTCACTGGGAATGCAGAATGCAGCTTTCTGGAGGGGGTCTATCAGAGGTGCACATTGGACCTGCCTAATTCAGGTGATAGAAACATACTCATTGACATTAAGCTATTCATACTATTAATGATATTTTAGATTGGAATGGCCTGAAAACCTCGATCACCATTATAGATGACCTGTAACGGTACACATTTAATCATTTCTATTCGCCCAATGGTGCAGCCTGTGCTATGTTAAGGATCATTCAAGGGTTATAAAATGATGTGGAAGTAGTAGCCATTAATTCAAAATAAGAAACAGTCTTCAGAATATCTGTTCTGATATATACTGAATGCAGTCATCGATTTAAAATTAAAAGGACAGATATACAAACAGGCTACTGAGACGAATGAACATGTTAATTGACCAACGTCAAATGTTTCAAGTCGGAACCCCTCTTCAGGCTGATTGTGGTGGGGGGTGGGGGGTGGAGGGGAGGGGGTTGCGTTGGGGGAAGCTGGAAGAGAGATGGGGACAGGACAAGATGTAGAAACAAGGAACTGCAGATGCTGGTTTACCGAAGAAAGACACAAAATGCTGGATTGAATTACATAGAAACATCGAAACTTAGAACATAGGTGTAGGTGGAGGCCATTTGGCCCTTAGAGCCAGCACCACCATTCCTTGTGATCATGGCTGATCATCTACAATCAATAACCCGTGCCTGCCTTCTCCCCATATCCCTTGATTCAACTAGCCCCTAGAGCTCTATCTAACTCTCTTTTAAATTCATCCAGTGAATTGGCCTCCACTATCTTCTGTGGCAGAGAATTCCACAAATTCTCAACTCTCTGGGTGAAAAAGTATCTTCTCACCTCAGTTTTAAATGGCCTCCCCTTTATTCTTAGACCATGTCCCGTGGTTCTGGATTCCCCCAACATTGGGAATATTTTTCCTGCATCTAGCTTGTCTAGTCCTTTTATAATTTAATACGTCTCAATAAGATCCCCTCTCAACGTTCTAAACTGCAGTGAATATAAGCTTAGTCTTTCTAATCTTTCAATAGACAATAGACAATAGATGCAGGAGTAGGCCATTCGGCCCTTCGTGCCAGCACCACTATTCAATGTGATCATGGCAGATCATTCTCATCAGTACCCTGTCCCTGCCTTCTCCACATGACCCCTGACTCCACTATCCTTAATACAATACAATACAATACAATACAATACAATATATCTTTATTGTCATTGTACCCAGGGGTACAACGAGATTGGGAATGCGCCTCCCATACGATGCACTAATTTAGGTAATTTAGACAGCAGCAACCCAACGAAACGAACAGTTGTAACAGTTTTGGACAGGGTAAAGTGCAAGTTGATCTAAGAGCTCTATCTAGCCGTCTCTCCATCCCAGGGATTAACCTCGTGAACCTGCACTGCACTGCCTCAATAGCAAAGACGTCCTTCCTCAAATTAGGAGACCAAAACTACAAAACAATTATTCTGACTTCAGTCTGAAGAAGGCTCTCGGCCCAAAACGTCACCTATCCATGCTCTCCAAAGATACTGCCTGACCTGCTTATTTACTCCAGTATTTTATGTCCTTTTGTACATTAACCAGCAGTTCTGCAGTTCCTTGTTTGTAAATACTGGAGTAACTCAACAGTTCAGAACATGTACAGATGACAGTTTGGGTCTGGACCCTTCTTCAAACTGATTGCAGGGGGAGTGGGGGAAGAAAGCTGAAATAGAGGGCAAGACAAAGCATGGCAGGTAGTACTTGAAAGCTGATGTAGGTGTGGTGGGGTGGAGGGGGGGGGCATTGATAGGTAGATGGTTGGACAAATGCCAGAGATAACGAGATGCAGGTGTGAGGAAAAATGAGGAGGGGGGGGCTTTGTTTAGTGGAGAGATGGGAGAGGAAGATGGGTCTGGAGAGGTTACTTAAAATTGGAGAATTCAACACCCGTCCTCTCTTCCAATGTTCCTTCCCCCCCCCCCCCCCCAAACGAGCGATCAGTGTGAAGAAGTATCCCAACCCAAAACATTGTCTATACATGGTCTCCAGAGACATTGCCTGACCTACTGTGTTCCTCCAGCATTTGTGACAGGGGGCAGGACAAAGCCTGGCAAGTGGTTGGTTGATATTCGTGGTGGTGGGGTGGGGGTGGGGGTCGGGGGTAAAGGAAGGGGAGCAATGGATACAAATCGAGGTGTGGAGGGAAGAGAGGGAGGGAGGGAGGGGGGGCAGCTACGGAGCAAAAACAGGGTTAAATCGAAGAATTCAATGGTCATACCGTCAGGTAATAAGCTACCAAAGTGGAAAATATCAGGTGCTGTTCCTGCAGTTTACATGTGGCAATGGAGGAGACCCAGGACAGAAATGTCTATGGGAATGGGAAGGGGAGTTAAAATGGATGGCAACCAGTTCAGTAAGGGGATACTCCAGCACTTTGTGTTTTATTTTGTACACCAGCATTGCAGTTCCTTGTGTTTCACAATTACCGCCCTTCTTCTTAAAATGGTCCCCATGCTGCCCGACGTTACACACTTATCCCTTTTGAAACTTCATCTCCTATTTCCTATTCTGGACTTTGGTAAATTCTCCTGCACTCTCCTTCCCTTTAACTTTATCCATACTTTTCCAATCTGTTGTACCCCACCCTCTTTATTTAGTTCAAAGCCCTATCTATGGCCCCGATTATGCGATTTGCCACAGCCCTCCCGATACAACTGGCCATTATCCAGTGCAATGCCCATCCGGGTGGCTCCTGACACAACTGGCCGTTATCCAGTGCAATGCCAATCTGGGTGGTTCCCAACACAACTGGCCATTATCCAGTGCAATGCCCATCCGGGTGGTTCCCGACACAACTGGCCATTATCCAGTGCAATGCCCATCTGGGTGGTTCCCGACACAACTGGCCGTTATCCAGTGCAATGCCCATCCAGGTGGTTCCCAACACATCTGGCCGTTATCCAGTGCAATGCCCATCTGGGTGGCCACGACTAAAGTTTCCAGGGAAATGCCCTTTGCTGACATCACTGCCTGCACCGTAGCTTGCGAATCCTGCACTATGGTCCCCACAGAACCAAAGATTCTTTATTTTTATTATTTTTTTTTTTATTTTTAAAATTTTTTTTTTTTTAGAGGTTAAATACATCAATGTACTTCACATATATCTTGTTACAGTCATTGTACCCCATAATTTTATGGCTTTTAAAGAAAAATAGTAGAAAGAAAGAGAGAAAGAGAGAGAGAAAAAAAAAAAAAAAAAAAAAAAAAAAAAAAAAAAAAGAATCCACCAACTCGATAGTTTTCCGTCCCCCCCTACCAAGGCCCGAGGTACTCCTCCACCCTATCTTTGTAATAATTCTATAAATGCAGACCACGTCTGATAGAAGCGTTCTGATTTTCCTTCCAGGCGGAGTCTCATATCTTCCAGATGTAGTGTTTCAAACATAGTTGAAATCCACATATTTAATGTTGGTATCGGAGCATTTTTCCAGAATTTTAAGATTAATTTTTTTCCTATTATTAAACCGTAATCAAATAAATTCTTTTGATACGCATTTAATTCCGAACTACCTTCTGTCATTCCGAAAATAATCCGTTCTGGCTTTGGTGTCATTTTTATTTTAAACACTTTTGTGAAAATTTCAAAAATTTCAGTCCAAAACTTTTGAATTTTTGTACAAAAGATGAATGAGTGCGCTATAGTAGCTTCTTGACAATGGCATTTATCACAAATTGGTGAAACGTTAGGGAAAAATTTATTTAATTTAGTTTTTGAGTAGTATAATCTATGTATGATTTTAAATTGTATTAAAGTATGTCTTACGTTAATTGAGCATTTGTGCACATTTAATAAGTATTGTTTCCACCTTTCAGTGGAAATTTTTATGCTTAGTTCGTTTTCCCACTCACCTCTAATACCTTCCGTTGTTGGTATTACTGCATTTAGTATAATATTATATATATGTGAAATTAAATTTGGTGATTCCGCCTTTGTATTCATTACTTCATCTAGTAAATCTGATGGGACGTTGTGAAATTCATGCGCATATTTTTTCAAATAATCACATATTTGGAAATATTTAAAATACTGATTGCTACCCAGATTGTATTTTAGTTGTAATTGTTTAAATGATAATAGTTTTCCCGTATCATACAAATCTCCCAAAGTTTTAATTCCTACTCTTTCCCAATGTATGAATGCTTTGTCTATAATCGAGGGTTTAAACAAAGGGTTTTTAGCAATAGGAGATAGGAGAGATAAGTTTCTTAATTTTAAATTGTGTTTTATTTGTTTCCAAATTCTGATTGTACTATGTATAATTGGGTTTTTGTTGTAGTTTGTGTTATTCACCGTCATTGGTGAAAGAAGGATTGCACCAATATTAAATGGGGAGCAATCCTCTTTTTCCATAATGATCCATTCCGGTTGATGAAGAGCGTTATCCAACAATTGAATCATGTTTCTAATATTTACCGACCAATAATAATACATAAAATTAGGGAGTGCTAATCCCCCTACTACTTTGGGTTTATTCAGGTGTGATCTTTGTATTCTATGGGTCTTATAATCCCAAATAAAATTTGTAATATCTGAGTCCAATTTTTTTAAAAACTTTTTGGGTAAATATAGTGGGATTGATTGGAACAAGTATAGAATTTGAGGTAGAAAAATCATTTTTATGGCATTTATTCGACCTATTAAAGACATCGGGAGGGTTTTCCAGAATTTAATTAAATTATGTAATTTCTTAAGTATCGGGTTATAGTTTGCTTTAAACATGTCTTGGTATCTTCTAGTAATTTCAATGCCCAAGTATTTAAATTTTCCCCCCGCTATTTTAAAAGGAAATTGTACGAGATGTATAGAATCTTTCGGTTTTATTGAAATATGAGCAGACAACCTTCAAAATATTCAGAGATTACCCCTATGAGGTGGTTCAAAAAAGAAAGCTGTTCTACAAGGTAAAGAAAGCGTTCCAAGGAGTGAAAGGTGTCAGATACGGAGTCTACTTTCCCGCGAGAATGCGCATTTCTTACAATGATCAGCAAAAATCATTTACAAATCCGGAGAGCGCATATAAATATGCCTTAACCATCGTGGAAGAGAATAAGTAACTTGAAAAGCTGTACTGTATGGTTACTATCTCTCTTTACTATCTCAACAAGAAATGTGTTCAACAGAAGTGGGAACTCTCCCTGTGTTTAGACTCGACGGCTTATCGAGGAATGTTAATTCAAGGACATACTGGGTTCCACGAGAAGTGGAAAAAGATAAACATTGAATACAGAGCTTTATAATATAATTGGAACAGTGCAATTACCGTGGTTTAAAAATTTAACTGAATAACCTAATGTTATAGAAATAATACTTTTAACATTTAAAACATAGAATACTATCATAGAAATTGTAATGAACATTAATCAGATCGGTAGTAAGAGGCTGATTTACAAGCTAACATTTATAACTTAATATCTTAATAAGTTTTAAGCAGATTTATAACCGGGTTGTGAGGGGGATGACGGGCTCCTGGCTCAGATCCAGAAGCCTGCCCTAGGTAGCCCCTGCAACCAATAGCTGATAATTATTGAGGTTAAAACTGAGGCTTAATACTCTGTAGATAAAACAATTAGATATATTTGGGAATACATGTGAAATGGATATATATACTGCAATTAGGTATTATATAGTTGATTTGGAATCGGCTCGGTTCTAGTAGGGACATGTTATGACTTATTGTGGGAACGGAGCTATTTGTTTATTAACACCGACAACGGAAGTCGACTCAATGTTCTCTCCCACCAACAGGTGGGCCACTTATTACAGTGCCGCTAAGCTCGGTCACTGTATTTTCACTTTTATTATTTTTTTTTTCTTCTTCTTTTTTTTTTTTTTACTATCACAATTAATCATATGTGTGTTTTTTTTTAATGTAAAGATAATCGTAAAAGGAATCCACACACTGAACTGGGTAGGTTGACTGTTCCCCCATTGCTAAAGGACCTGAGGTATGGATGCACCACAAGATACATAGGTATTAAACCTAGTCAAAATGCAAGACACTAAACAAAATACATCGGGAGGAATCTCATTTTGTAGTTGGAATATTAGGGGGGCTAACGAACGTATTAAAAGGGGTAAGATTTTAGCACAGCTGAAAGCATTAAAGTCAGATGTTATCTTCCTCCAAGAAACGCATCTTAAAGTTCAAGATCAAGTTAGATTGAGGGCCAACTGGATAGGTCAAACTTTTCATTCGTCATACACGTCAAAATCCAGAGGCACGTCCATCATGATTCACAAAGATATACCATTTAAACAGAAAAATACCTTAACAGATAAGGATGGGAGATATTTGATAGTTACCGGTGAGATTCATGCAATTCCAATCACATTGGTAAATATATATGCGCCTAACTCTGATAATCCGCATTTTTAAAATAAAATTTTGAATATAATTGCAGAATATAATTACCAGAATGTTATAATTGGGGGAGACTTTAATTGTGTCTTAGATCCTTATTTAGATAAATCCAGTCAAAAACAACGAGGTAATACGAAATCTAAAACTAGTGAACTTTTAAACACATATATAAAAAATACAAATATAACCGATGTTTGGAGGATTGCAAATCCGACAGGCAAAGAATATTCGTTTTATTCACCGGTACACAAGACTTATTCACGTATAGATTATTTCCTGGTAGACACAAAATTAATTCCGTATACTCTTAACCCAAACTACCACACAAATACGATTTCAGATCATTCCCCCTTAACTTTTTTTTTAAAAATAGAAGGCATGTCTAAGAATACATCGTTCTGGAGGTATAACCCCCAAATTTTAAAAGACCCGCAAGGGAGTATATATCTAAGACAGCAAATGGATCTTTTTTTCGAAATAAATGATACGCCAGATACATCACCTACATTATTATGGGAATCTTTCAAAGCTTTTATTAGAGGTGTTATAATCTCATACCAAGCTTTTCAGAATAAAAAAAAAATAAGAGTGAACAACGGCAGCTACAGGAACAAATTAGACAATTGGATATAGATAATGCTAAAGACCCGTCGATGGATAAACACAATAAAATATTAATACTAAAATTCAAATTAAATAAATTACTATCAGAGAAAGTTATAAGATTACTCCAAATTACAAGACAGGAACAGTTTGAATTTGGGGAGAAGCCTCACAAACTTCTCGCACGCCAATTAAAAAAACGAGAAAAGGAACACTCGATTTCAAAGATTAAATCAGACAAAGGGGAAGTATTAACATTACCGAATGAAATTAATAAAAGATTTGTGCAATTTTATGAGAATTTGTATACATCCAAAACGACAACGGACACCAATGCAATCAATGAGTTTCTGGATAATTGCAATCTTCCCAAATTAGAATTGCAGGAACAAGAGGAATTGGGAGCACAAATCTCTAATAAGGAAATAGAAGAAACAATATTCTTATTAAAAAATGGAAAAACACCAGGTCCCGATGGATTTAGTAATGAATTCTATAAAAGTTTTTACGATATATTTAGTCCTCGTCTACAGAAAATGTACACACACGCTTTCAGAGAACAAATATTACCTGATACATTAGCTGAATCTACGATCACATTAATACTTAAGAAAGATAAAGATGAGGAAGAACCTGGATCTTATAGAGCTATCGCGTTGTTAAATACAGATCAAAAAATATTAGCAAAAATATTAGCAAGAAGATTAAATAAGTACGCCACTAAACTAATACATCCAGATCAAACGGGGCTTATCCCTAAGAGACATTCATTTAATAATTTGAGACGATTGCTTAATATAATGCACTCACACCAAACTAATGATCCAAATCTCGCAATTATTTTGCTGGATGCAGAGAAAGCATTCGATCAGGTTGAATGGAAGTATATGGTTAAGGCATTGCAAAAATTTCAACTGGGAGAAAATTTCATTCAATGGATTAAATTAATATATAATAAGCCAACGGCAAGAATATTAACTAATAATATTTTATCCACGAAATTTCAACTGTCAAGGGGTAATAGACAAGGTTGTTCATTATCACCATTGTTATTTGCCCTCATAATTGAACCATTAGCGGAAAGTATTAGAACTCATCCGAATATCCATGGATATAAGACAAAATATTCAGACAATAAAATATCATTATACGCTGATGATGTACTTTTGTGCATCACAAAGCCTCATATCACTATACCCAATATTTTAAATTTAATTGAGGATTTCGGTTCATTTTCAGGTTACAGAATAAACTGGAGTAAAAGTGAAATCATGTCAATAAAACCGAAAGAACCAAAGATTCTAATAGGCAGAACAACCTTGCCAGACATTGGTGACGTAGGGTTAATGCAGGGGGATGCCTCTGCTGGGCAGCACGATCTTGGAAATGAGAGGGTTGGTCCATTGACTTCTTGACAGGGCTCTGGCTTACCCCTCTTGGGCAAATTTGTGTACCTGATGCTTTTCTGCCCATTCCTTTAAACTATATATACTTCCTTACGCATGCTAGTAAGGAGGGTATGGTCAGGATGGCAAAGGAAACATGGTGGCATCCGAAGATTCGCCAGGAGGCGTTAAAACAAGCCTCAGATTTTGAAATTTGCAGATGAAATAAACCCAGGAAAGACAGTAAAATGTCCAAAGGGAATGACACCCATACTGGACCGACCATCAGTCACTGAAAGGAAGCATGCAGGTACAGCAGGTAGTGAAGAAAGCCAATGGAATGTTGGCCATCATAACAAGAGGAGTTGAGTATAGGAGCAAAGAGGTCCTTCTGTGGTTGTACAGGGCCGTAGTGAGACCGCACCTGGAGTATTATGTGCAGTTTTTGTCTCTGAATTTGAGGAAGGATATTCTTGCTATTGAGGGCGTGCAGCGTAGGTTCACTAGGTTAATTCAAGGAATGGCGGGACTGTCATATGTTGAAAGACTGGAGCGACTAGGCTTGTATACACTGGAATTTAGAAGAATGAGAGGGGATCTTATTGAAACATATAAGATTATTAAGGGATTGGACACGTTAGAGGCAGGAAGCATGTTCCAAATGTTGGGGGAGTGCAGAACCAGGGGCCACAGTTTAAGAATAAGGGGTAGGCCATTTAGAACGGAGATGAGGAAAATCATTTTCAGTCAGAAAGTTGTAAATCTGTGGAATTCTCTGCCTCAGAATCAGTGGAGGCCAATTCTCTGGAAGCTTTCAAGAGAGAGCTAGATAGAGCTCTTAAAGATAGCGGAACAAATTGGTCAAAACTATTTGACCTTGACAGTACTATGCCTTGACAGTATGAAAAATACAATAAATGTTCGGTTTAGACTAGTACAATATAACTTTCTGCATCAATTATATATCACACCACAAAAATTAAAGAGAATAAATTCAAGTTTATCTGACCAATGTTTTCGGTGCAATCAAGAAATTGGTACTTTTTTTCATTCTACTGGGTCCTGTTCAAAAATACAACCTTTTTGGACAAACTTAAGAAGTTTTCTAGAACAGATTATCGGAATACAACTTCCATACAACCCAAGATTTTTGTTATTGGGTGATGTTGAAGGAATAAGACCACAACTTAAAATGAATAAATATCAGAAAGAATTTATAAAAATTGCATTAGCAGTAGCCAAAAATCAGATTCCTATTTAAGTATGGACCTTTGGAATAATGAAATTTCTAACTGTATCCCACTTGAAAAAATTACTTATAATTTAAGGAACAAATATGATACTTTTTTTAATATCTGGCGTCTTTATCTACAAAAGATGGGCCTATATATAGAGAAGAATTGTTCATATTCTCAATGGTTCTTTTGGGAGATATGTACATATATATAGTTTATTCTGTTTGGAATTCCATGGGGCGTGTGCAGGACCCCCAACACCCAGGCAATCTTTAATCTTTTTTTCTTTTCTTCTTTTTTTCTTATTTGGGGTTAGTATAAGGGGGGGGGGGGGTGGGGGGAAGGGTGGGAGGGCTTGTTTTCTACAAAGTTCTGTAAAAATAAAAGTAAATAAATTAAATAAAAATTTTAAAAAAGATAGCGGAATCAGGGGTATGGGGGGAAGGCAGGAACGGAGTATTGATTTTTAATGATCAGCCATGATCATATTGAATGGCTCGAAGGGCCGAGTGGCCTACTCCTGCACTTATTGTCTATTGTCTATTGACCCTTTGAGTGTATATAAGTAGATCTTATAGCGTTGCCAGGGGCACATTATGATTAAGTGTGTGGAAGTTATTTTGACCCACACGCCCTCAGCGATGAATTCATTATTTATGCACAGCAATTAACCCATGCTTTACCAGTCCTGCATTCCCAGGTACAAGAGGCACAGAAGCCACTACCAGTTACATAAAGGGACAAGTCCATAATACCAGGAGACTACGTGCTGAAATCTCTCCTCAGAATAGATGAGGTGCACCTGGTGATCATCTGTCTTAAAGCCTTGCTGATTCCAGGTATGATGGAGGAAAGAACGTGCAGACTGGACCAACCGAACCATATTCACCACCTGTGCCAAGGAGATGTACTCTAATGTGATGATGATAACCCGGAGGGATTTGGAGAATGGAACGCCAGCCGACTGAAGGCCTGTATTGGACTTTTGAGGCATCATCACTTTTCGTGACTGTTGAAGGACTGTCATCATAAAATGTTACCTTGTTATTGGATTAAGTGTAAATTTGATGATGTATGTCCAAGTGCGGGAGGTTGGATTCCTGTAGAACTATGTTGGGTCTCTCCACTACAGAGACGCAATCGTGATCTCCAGTTTCTCGGAGAAGCCCCAAGAGGTAACTTATTTCTCCGAGCTCTCTCATTTATGTACTCCCCACAATCAGTTGTTTGCTACCCACCCATGACCTCAGTACAGACATTATTCAGCATGACCAGAATGGGACACCCTAAAGTACCTTATATGTGATAATTGGAGGGAGAAAGCAAAAATAAAGGCACCTAAACCTACCCACCTCATTTATGAACTCTTTACTGCCCCGCCTGCTATTTGTCTTCCGTTACCAAAGGATAATTCACATTCACAGGACGTAGGTTTGGGCGGAGATATCACCAAACCGTGCAAATTCACACCCAATGATGACCTCATATTGTTTCCACCAGGAAAAGGAAGGATGCGTATATGATAATCACCCAACCAACATCACATGCTTGATGTCATTTTGTGATAACAGGGCCTGTCAGGTCAAAGATGGCCAAGGGAAGTGTAAATGTCACCACTATACCTGTGTTCCTCTTGTTATGGGAATCCAACTAGTCTGTGGAGTGTGCAATAGGATGCATGTGGTGGTAGGAAACTATACGTTCCCACTTACCCAGATGACTAAAGAAAGAGGTGGCAGAGATGTGCGATGGTTCTCTGAGCAGTTTAGCGACTGGATAGAGGGAGGTGAATTAAACATGCATTCGATATGTCATGGCACCTTGTTTTTAACAGACTTAAATCTCTTCTTTTTCTTTAATGGTACAGCCACTAATGTCCTGAATCCACCATTCCCGAGACAGGTGGCAATAGGAACCCTGATTCCAATGACAATACCCTGTCCCTCCCAGTGGGTATCTCGTCAAAGTTTGGTGACTAAAGCTGTTTCAACAGTTCAAAAGTTCAACAGAGCTTTATTTGTCATTCGGTACCAAGGTACCGAACGAAACTACATAGCAGTCACACTCAAAAAAGAACACAAGACACATGACCCCAACACAAACGTCCATCACACTGACTCCAAACACCCCCTCACTGTGATGGAGGCAACAAAACTTCCACTCTCTTCCCCACGCCCACGGACAGACAGCTCGTCCCCGACTGACCCGCACAGTCCTCGCAAGGGGATGGAAGTCCCCGTGGCCGAGTCGCACCGGGCGCTGAAACGTCTCGCGGCCGTGCCGGGCGATGGAAGGCCCCGCGGCCGAGCCGTGCGATTGAAGGCCCCGCGGCCAAGCCGCACCAGGCACTGTTAAGTCCAGCGGCCGAGCCGCACCGGGCGATGTTAGGTCCCGCGGCCGAGCCGCACCGGGCGATGGAAGACCCCGCGGCAGAGCCGCACCCCGCGCCGTGAGAAAGAGACCTAAAGAGAAAGGTTTCCACCACCACCCCCCCACCCACATCATCACCACATGAGTGAATATGAAGGCATCGTTTGAGGTGTTTAATGTGATTTATTGTTTTAAGCTTTGATGGTTATCATAGAATGATAAAAGGAGGGAATGAGAATCTATGCTATTAGCTGGTATAGTTAATTAGAGATATCGATATTTTGTTTTAGATGGTTGAAGATGGGCGGCACGGTAGCGCAGCGGTAGAGTTGCTGCTTTACAGCGAATGCAGCGCCGGAGACTCAGGTTCGATCCTGACTACGGGTGCTGCACTAACATATAACATATAACAACTACAACATGGAAACAGGCCTGTCCGGCCCTACCAGTCCACGCCGACCATTCTCCCTGACCTAGTCTCATCTACCTGCACTCAGACCATAACCCTCCAATCCCCTCCTATCCATATACCTATCCAATTTACTCTTAAATAATAAAATCGAGCCAGCCTCCACCACTTCCACCGGAAGCCCATTCCATACAGCCACAACCCTCTGAGTAAAGAAGTTCCCCCTCATGTTACCCCTAAACCTTTGTCCCTCAATTCTGAAGCTATGTCCCCTTGTTGGAATCTTCCCCACTCTCAAAGGGAAAAGCCTACCCACGTCAACTCTGTCCGTCCCTCTCATAATTTTAAAAACCTCTATCAAGTCCCCCCTCAACCTTCTACGCTCCAAAGAATAAAGACCCAACCTGTTCAACCTCTCTCTGTAGCCTAAGTGCTGAAACCCAGGCAACATTCTAGTAAATCTCCTCTGTACCCTCTCCATTTTGTCGACATCCTTCCTATAATTTGGCGACCAGAACTGCACACCATACTCCAGATTCGGCCTCACCAATGCCCTGTACAATTTCAACATTACATCCCAACTTCTATACTCGATGCTCTGATTTATAAAGGCAAGCATACCAAACGCCTTCTTCACCACCCTATCCACATGAGATTCCACCTTCAGGGAACAATGCACAGTTATTCCCAGATCCCTCTGTTCCACTGCATTCCTCAATTCCCTACCATTTACCCTGTACGTCCTATTTTGATTTGTCCTACCAAAATGCAGCACCTCACACTTATCAGCATTAAACTCCATCTGCCATCTTTCAGCCCACCCTTCCAAAAGGCCCAAGTCTCTCTGTAGACTTTGAAAATCTACCTCACTATCAACTACTCCACCTATCTTAGTATCATCTGCATATTTACTAATCCAATTTGCCACACCATCATCCAGATCATTAATGTAAATGACAAACAACAGTGGACCCAACACAGATCCTTGGGGCACTCCACTAGACACTGGCCTCCAACCTGACATACAATTGTCAACCGTTACCCTCTGGTATCTCCCATTCAGCCATTGTTGAATCCATCTTGCAACCTCACTATTAATACCCAACGATTTAACCTTCTTAATCAACCTTCCATGTGGAACCTTGTCAAATGCCTTACTGAAGTCCATATAGACAACATCCACAGCCTTGCCCTTATCAATTTCCCTGGTAACCTCTTCAAAAAATTCAAGAAAATTAGTCAAACATGACCTTCCAGGCACAAATCCATGTTGACTGTTTCTAATCAGGCCTTGATTATCCAAATAATTATATATATTGTCCCTAAGTATCTTTTCCATTAATTTTCCCACCACAGACGTCAAACTAATAGGTCTATAATTGCTAGGTTTACTTTTAGAACCTTTTTTAAACAAAGGCACAACATGCGCAATGCGCCAATCTTCCGGCACCATCCCTGTTTCTAATGACGTTTGAAATATTTCCGTCATAGCCCCTGCTATTTCAGCACTAACTTCCCTCAATGTCCTAGGGAATATCCTATCAGGACCTGGAGACTTATCCACTTTTATATTCTTCAAAAGTGTCCGTACCTCCTCTTCTTTAATCATCCTAATTTCCATCACTACTCTACTTGTTTCGCTTACCTCACATAATTCAATATCCTTCTCCTCGGTAAATACCGAAGAAAAGAAATTGTTTAATATCTCCCCCATTTCTTCCGGCTCAGCACATAGCTGTCCACTCTGACTCTCTAATGGACCAATTTTTATATTCCAAAACTCTCTAGTAATTACAGACTTGTCAGTGATTTCAGCGAAAATGAGGATGTCGGAGAAGCATTGATAAGCGTGGGAATTTCATAATGTTTCGGAAGATGGTGCAATCTCAAGCTGACTCGGCATTGTCGTGGTCATTGTCGTAGGGTAAAAGAAAATTTTGGCGATCTGCTACGACTTTGACAGTCGCCTAAAAAATAATCTAAGTGGGACAGGCCCATTCCCTGTCCCGCCTGCAACTGGTCCAAAACGCCGCAGCGAGACTCCTGACGGGTACCCGTAAAAGGGACCACATCACCCCGATTCTGGCCTCTCTCCACTGGCTCCCTGTACGGTACAGAATCAACTTCAAGCTCCTCCTATTCACGTATAAAGCCCTAAATGGACATTCCCCCCCCTACATCAAAAATCTTCTAACCCCCCTCTCTAACTCCAGGTCCCTCAGGTCGGCCGACTTGGGGCTACTCACTATCCCGCGGTCTAGGCTTAAGCTCAGGGGTGACCGCGCTTTTGCAGTTGCAGCTCCTAGACTGTGGAACAGCATCCCTCTCCCCATCAGAACTGCCCCCTCCATCGACTCCTTTAAGTCCAGGCTCAAAACCTATTTCTACTCCCTAGCGTTTGAGGCCCATTGAGGAGGCGCTGTGAACTGTTTGTGTGCTACTGTATGTTTCATTTTTTTCCTTAGTACCTAATCAGATGTACAGCACTTTGGTCAACGTGGGTTGTTTTCAAATGTGCTATACAAATAAAATTGACTTGACTTGACTTGACTTGATAACTGTTGTATCATCAGTAAACTTGCTAATCTTGCCCTGTATGTTCTCATCTAAATGATTGATGCTGATGACAAACAGTAACGGGCCCAGCACCAATCACTGTGGCACACCACTAGTCACAGGCCTCTATTCTGAGAAGAAACCTTCCACCATCACCCTCTGCTTCCTTCCATGGAGCCAATTTGCTATCCATTTAGCTATCTCTCCTTGGACCCCATGAGATCTAACCTGCCAGAGCAGCCTACCATGCGGCACCTTGCTGAACGCCGTACTGAAGTCCATGTACACAACATCTACAGCTCTGTCCTCATCAACCTTTTTGTTCACGTCTCCAAAAATATCAATCAGATTTGTGAGACACGACCTGCCACGTACAAAACCATGCTGACTGTCCCTAATTAGCCCTTGCCCATCCAAATGCCTGGAAATCCTATCCCTCAGAATACTCTCCAGTAACTTACCAACTACAGATGTTAAGCTCACCGGCCTATATTTTCCAGCATTTTCCCTGTAGCCCTTGAAAAGAGGCACAACATTTGCCACCCTCCAATCCTCTGGCACCTCTCCTGTATTTAAGGATGATTCATACATTTCCACCAGGGCTCCCGTAATTACCTCTCTAGTTTCCCGCAATGTCCTCGGATATATCTGATTACGGTCTACCATCAAACACGACCGTACCTTGCAGTACTTCCTTGACGGTAATTCTGACTGCTCTCATGACACTCAGAATCAGAATCAGAATAACCTTTATTGTCATCCACAGTCCAACAATAAGAGCAATAAAAATAAGCAATACAATCACAATCACAAACCAACACAAAACAAAAAAAAGAAACATCCATCACAGTGAGTCTCCTCCAGTCACCTCCTCACTGTGATGGAAGGCCACAATGTATTTTCTCTTCCCCTGCCGTCTTCTCCCGCGGTCAGGTTGTTGAAGTTGCCACGTCGGGGCGGTCGGGGCTCCCGACATTGAAGCCCCCGCCGGGCGGAGAAAAATCCCGCACCGGATGGTGAAAGGTCCACGGCGGGCCGACCCAAGCCCCGCGATTCGGGGCGGGCAAAGACGCTATTGCTGCCAGCGCTCCCGATGCCGGCCCACACCCAGGGGCCTGCGAGCTTCCGATATCCACTCGGCCCACGGCCGAAGCCTCCGAAGGCGAGTCGCAGCTGCTCCCGCAGCGCCACCACAGCCTGTGAAGGCAGCCAGCTCTGCAGATGGTAAGAACGCTCTGCGAACCAGACCCCAGGTGGTCCCAGGTGGAGGCCGCCAGCTCCAGGTGTTTGGCCGATGGTAGGCCGCAGCAGGAACGGAGACACGACCCAGAAAAAAATCTTGGGTCTCCGTTGGGAAGAGACAATTTTACAGTTCCCCCCTCCCCCCACACACAGTACACAACCACAAAAACCACTACATCACATCTAAACACTGCAATTAAGACAAAAAACAACAACAAACACAAAAGACAAACGGATTGCAGGTGAGTCGCAGCTGCTGTGCAGCGCCACCATTTTAAATTCCCAGTGACTGCTCCAATTTCCTCCGTCCCGCTGTCTTTCTCCTTGGTAAATATAGAGGAGAAATACTCATTGAGGACCTTGCCCAACTCTTGTGGCTCCACACAGAGGTGACCACTTTAATTCCTGAGATGTCCCACTCTCTCTCTCTCTAGTTACTCTTTTCCCCCTTATGTATTTATAACATCTTTTTGAATCGTCTTTTATGTTACCCACCAGAGCTATCTCCTGGTGCCTTTTTTCCCCTTCTGATCTCCTTTTTTAGTTTGCTCCTTAGTTCCCGAAACTCCTCCAGGGATGCACTTGACCCCAGCTGCCTAAACCTGTCCCATGCATCCTTCTTGTTTTTCACCAACGCCCCAATGTTCCTCATCAGCCAAACTTCCTTACGTTTGCCTGCTTTGCCTTTCACTCTAATGGGGACGCACACATCATGAGTTCTCTTCAGTACACTTTTAAAAACATCCCACTTGGCCGATGTTCCTTTCCCCTCAAATAACCTACTCCAGTCAACTTGAGTGAGACCTTCTCTCATACCCTCAAAGTTGGCCTTACCCCAGTTGAGCATTTTAACACGTGGACCCTCTCCGCCCCAATAACAATCTTAAAAGCTAATTGAACTGTGGTCACTGGTCCCAAAAGGCTCCTCCAAACACACTTCATTAACTTTCCATTCCCAATTTCCCAATACTAGATCCAGCATTGCCCTCTAACATGTGGGGGCCTCCATATACTGTTTAAGAAAACTCTTCTGAACACTTTTGATGAATTGCACCCCATCTAAACCCTTCACGCTATGATTTCCCCAGTGTATATTGGGAAATTTGAAATCCCCTACTACAACAAATTTACCCGTGGACAGAGGATCTAGGGTGATGGAGGAACTGAAGGAAATGGTGCTGGGAAATGGTGCTGGCTGCAGCTGGGACTGAAGGCTGATAAATCCCCAGGGCTGATGGTCTGTATCCCAGGGTACTCAAGGAGGTGGCTCTAGAAATAGTGGACGCATTGGTGATCATTTTCCAATGTTCTATAGATTCTGGATCAGTTCCTGTGGATTGGAGAGTAGCTAATGTTATCCCACTTTTCAAGAAAGGAGGGAGAGAGAAAGCAAGGAATTATTGACCAGTTAGCCTGACATCGGTATTGGGGAAGATGCTGGAGTCGATTATCAAAGATGTGATAGCGGTGCATTTGGATAGCAATTACAGGATCCGGCCAAGTCTGCAAAGGGGAGATCATGCTTGACAAATCTTTGGGGATTCTTTTGAGGATGTAACAAGTAAAATGGACAAGGGAGAGCCAGTGGATGTGGTGTACCTAGACTTTCAGAAAGCCTTTGAAAAAGGCCCACACAGGAGATTTGTGGGCAAAATTAGAGCGCATGATATTGGTGGTTGGGTACTGACATGGATAGAGAATTTGTTGGCGGACAGGAAGCAAAGAGTAGGGATTAACAGGTCCCTCAGAATGGCAGGCAATGACGAGTCGGGTGCCGCAAGGCTCGGTGCTGGGACTGCAGCTATTTACAATATATATTAATGACTTAGATGAAGGAATTAAAAGTAATATTAACAAATTTGCAGATGACACAAAGCTGGGTGGCAGTATGAACTGTGAGGAAGATGCTATGAGGATGCAGAGTGACTTGGACAGGTTGGGTGAGTGGGCAGATGCATGGCAGATGCAGTATAAAGTGGATAAATGGAGGCAAGAACGGGAAGGCAGATTATTATCTGAATGGTTTCAGGTTTGGAAAAGGGCAAAGTACAATGAGACCTGGTTGTCCTAGTACATCAGTCACTGAAAGTAAGCATGCAGGTACAGCAGGCTGTCAAAAAGGCTAATGGCACGTTGGTCTTCATAAAGAGAGAAGTTGATTATAGGAGCAAAGAGGTCCTTCTGCAGTTGTACAGGCCCCCGGTGAGACCACACCTGGAGCAGTTTTGGTTTCCTAATTTGAGGAAGGACATTCTCGCTATTGAGGGAGCGCAGGCAGGATCACGAGGTTAATTCCGGGATGGCGGGACTGTCATATGATAAAAGAATGGAGCCACAGGGCTTGTATTCACTGGAATTTAAAAGGATGAGAGAGGATCTTATAGAAATATATAAAATTATTAAGGGATTGGACAGGCCAGATGCAGGAAACATGTTCCCGATGTTGGGGAAGTCCAGAACCAGGGGGCACAGTTTAGGAATAAGGGTAGACTATTTAGAATGGAGATGAGGAAAGACTTTTTCACACAGAGAGTTGTGAATTTGTGGAATTCTCTGCCTCTGAAGGCAGTGGAGGCCGATTCACTGGATGCATTCAAAAGAGAGTTAGATAGAGCTCTTTGGAGTTGCAGAATCAAGGGTTATGGGGAGAAGGCAGGAATGGGCTGCTGATTGTGGATGATCAGCCATGATCACATTGAATGGCGTGCTGCCTCGAAGGGTCGAATGGCCTCCTCCTGCACCTATTGTCTATTGTCTATTGACTCGGTGGGCCTCGGTGTCATGGACAGAAGACGTCAGCTCCTGCTGCCCCTGCACCGACGGAACCAACTCCCCCGGGACCGTGAGCGGAGCCCCACAAACCAGCTCAGCCGAGGAGGTGGCCAAGTCCTCCTTCGGGGCAGTGCAGATACCCAACAACACCCACGGCAACGCATCCAACCAGTCCGGATCCATGAGGCGAGGCTTCAAGGCAGCCTTCAGGTAACAGTGGAAACGCTCAATCGTGCCGTTGGCTTGCGGGTGGTCCGCCATGGTGTGATGAAGCTGGACCCCCAACAGGCGAGCCATGGCCGACCACAGCTCGGACGTGAACTGGGCACCGCGATCCGAGGTCATGTCCAGGGGCACGTCGAAACGGGCAATCCAATGAGCCGCCAGGGCACGTGCACACGTAGACGTGTCAACAAGGGGATTGGCCTCCAGCCACCGCGTGAAGCTGTCCACCATGGTGAGGAGGTGAGTGACACCACGGGACGGTGGAAGCGAGCCCACAATGTCCACATGTACGTGGTCGAAGCACTGGCGAGGAACACTAAACCCCTGCAGAGGCACCCGAACGTGACACTGGACCTTGGCGGTCTGGCATGGAATGCATGCAGTGACCAACATCCTTGCACAACCCGTGCCACATAAAACGGGTGGCCACCAGAGCCGTCGTCGCTTGGATGGAAGGGTGAGCTCGCCCTTGAATGACATTGAAAACCCTCTGGCGCCAGCTGGCAGGGACGATGGGGCGCGGCTGACCTGTCGAGATGTCACAAAGCAGCGTTGCACCTCCAGGCCCGAAGGGGATGTCTTCCAGATGCAGACCCGAAATGGCGGTCTGGTTGGCGGACATTTCCTCATCCACAAGCTGAGCCACCCCCAGAGCAGAATAGTTGATGCCAGGAG